>NC_138891.1:104458673-104755930 GCF_965194825.1 Balaenoptera physalus
CATAGCCTTGGTCATTGGCCAACATTAGATATAACATTGGACCCATTGGATAAGATCAGTAAACAAAATTGATAGGAGTAGCATTACATCAGATGTGAGAAAATGTTATAAGGAAAATGAAGTGAGACCTAGAAAGGAGACAATAAAGTACTAGACTATCTACAGTCATGCAAGCAAACACACATACACACACACTCACACCCCACAGCTTGAATTGCTACAGTAGCTGAAGTACAGAATCTAATGTCGACTCTTGTCGACTCTCGGTCCCATGAATAGCAATACTTTTTTATTTATAGGTTTGCGGGTATGAAGAATCAAACCCCAGGACATTTATTCAGAATATTTATGAAGTATGCCTAATAGCAAAATGCAGAATTTTCCCCTCTCAATTCAAAATGGTTTGCATTTTTAAACTCAACAGTATAGTCAGACCCAACAAGAATTTAGAGAAAATTAGTATAAACAAATTGAAATAAAACAGGATGTGCGGATTAAGGATTAGGGTGACCCCAACCGAGTCTTTCTGTTTATTACTTGGATCAAAGTATAAGGAAGACAAAGAAGGACCTAAGTTTAATGCCAGTGACCTCGGAATAACCAGCCCTGCAAAGTATCATTTTTCCACTTCCAGGATTTCTCTGGGGAATTCAAATAAAAATTGGTTCCTTTCCTCCTCCGAGAGGACATCTGGTGAGTTTATCAATGGATAGGAATTTGTCTCTCACTGTGAAGAGCCTGTGATGTCTCTTCATGCACACCAGGGGAATGTGGGCTTTTTGAGCAGCTGCAGGCATTGGCGTTTTTTTAGACCCAGCCCCAGACATTGGGTCTGAAGGGGAAATTTATAGGCTGGGTGATGTGCACCGTGAGCTCACACTTTTACTAGACAAATTAGATAGGTTTCAATCCGTGCAGCTGTAAACGATGTCCTGCAGAGTTCCACCTGATCTTTTACAGCTTTTCATAAATCAGTACCTACTGGCCACAGACTGCAGTCATTAAAAAGAAATCATGGAAATTACATGTTTGCTCAGGGGAAACAAAAAATAACTTTCTTCCCTTTCTTCCTCTCTCCTTGTATTTAGGTTTGTGAATTATTCTTTTGTGGATTTTCATACTGCTGCATTAAAGAGGTACACATATATTTTTTTTCCCATCAACTCCTATTTTATCTGTAAATGGTCATACCAACTAGCACCAGATACTTGGGAACAAATGTCAATAAATAACTGCTAGTCCCAAGAATATCTTCTCATAATGATCTTATTTCAGTATTGCACTAGGATTCTAAACTCTAAAATTGAATGTTAAGTTATTCTTTTATAACATAAAAAGACTCCTCTGGGTTTACAGAGGGCTTTATTTTTTATGTATTAAAAATACTGATTAATACACATTTCTTGAATGAATAAGTAGATGCTTACTGAGTCTAGAAGTAAATATTAATAATATTGGAGGTGTATTCTATACCACTATAATTACCTGTTTTGTGTCTGTGGTTGTGAATAGTTTCAGGGACCCTATTAAAACTTAAGGGTAATTTCTCAAAGGCAAAATGTTAATTATATCTACCTTTATTATTGTCTGAAATATAAAATAGTAATATACTTTTTCAATACCTTTTATAATTTATTGTTAACATTTTAATCTCAAATGTTGTCATTACATTTCAAGGGGAAAATTTTGTACTTGCCAGTTTTTTAAATGCAAATTTATGATAATCTTGATTTTTTAATCTCTAAAGTTAGAAATTCCAGATAGGAATAAACGAATTTAACTTGTCATCAGTAACTAAAAATAATTTTAAGTATATATAGTTCCCAACAGGAGACTAGTATATAAATAACACATTAAGGAGGAGTAAAGTCATTGTGTTTACTTTGATTGTCTCTAGGCTTTAAGGACAAAAATCTTAGCAGTTATAGCTATTACATCTGGTTTAATTTCTCCCAGTGGTAAAATTACCTGCTTTGATTTTTAAGATTGAAAAAAAAGAGATCACCTGGGTATTTGAAATATTTGCTTCCCTCTAAAAGGTTCTGTATCATATTTGTTCATGAGGAAAGTCACCCTGTCAGTTTCAGAATTAGAGGTCAAAGTCATTTTGAGAAACAAATTGTTTTTTGGTCATCAGACTTCTCTTAAAGGATATAATATTTGTCACAACAGCAGTTATTCTCAAAAAGAATTATATTTTGTTCTTTTAGAGATGAGAAGTATTTTATTAATGCTAATTTAGTGCCATTAACAGGTAAAAATTACAAGTACTGCTTATTTTTGTTCCTATTTATTCTGCAACTTAATAAACATAAATCTCTACAAGTTAGCAATCAATGCAATGGAACAATATATTTTAAATCATTTCAATTAAATTAACTAAGTATAATTGGGTCTTCAGAATCTTAGTCTAAATATTTTAAATATATTGTTTAAGTCTTTATACCATAAATTCCTTTACCTTCACTTTAGAACCTTATTCCAAATAAATTGAATGTATTATTTAATTCTTTATGACAAAAATTTGTATTCTATAAATTTACAATAGTCTTGAAGAATACAATGCCCTGGCATGTGAATTTAAAGAACAAGTCTATTTCATTTTATATACATAAATATCCAAAAAAGAAAAAGGCATCTTACTGCCTGAATAGAAATGAATTAATTCATCTGTCATTTTTCTCTATTTTTAGTCTTTTAAAATTTTTAACTTCACTACATTCATGAAAGTAATTTAATCAATTTATTTAAATCCAAGAGATATATTTTATACATAATGTAAAGCTAATTGTCTATTATATAATACATAAATATATGTAATAAATAATCATATTATATGTATTATATAAATGTATATTATATAAAACAAATCTTCAAAATAGTTTCTTTTAAAAATGAATTTTGCTGGCTTCCCTGGTGGTGCAGTGGTTAAGAATCTGCCTGACAATGCAGGGGACATGGGTTCGAGTCCTGGTGCAGGAAGACCCCACGTGCCAAAGAGTAACTAAGCCCATGAGCCACGACTACTAAGCCTGCGCTGTAGAGCCTGGGAGCCACAACTACTGAAGCCTGTGCACCTAGAGCCCATGCTCCACAACAAGAGAAGCCACCACAATGAGAAGCCTGTGCAAGGCAACAAAGAGCAGCCCCCCCTTGCTGGAACTAGAGAAAGCCTGTGTGCAGCAATGAAGACCCACTGCAGCCAAAAATAAATAAAATAAAATTAATTAATTAAAAAAATAAAATAAAAATGAATTTTGTTTATTTTTTAATTTGTATAACAAAAACATGTTGTGTTGTAGAGAAAATTTATCATTCTAAGGCCATTTTCTATTTATTTTTCTAGCAATATTTTCTATCAAGAATATCTTTAAGAAAAATTTCTCCAATTCTTACCAAAAGGAAGGGAGCTTTACTTTTACCCTTTTATACATGTGTATTATGACTGTATTTTTCATTTTTTCTGAATTTCTCAAAAGCATTATTTTCACATTGCCTTTTCCTTTTCATCATCCAATTATAACTAAATCTCTTAAAATTTCATATCTCATCTATCACTCTAAAAGAATCAAAATAGTTATCTAAAGAGAATTCAATGTCCTTCTCATTGCTTATTGAGTGGCTTTTTTCCTCAGTTGTCTTTTTTTGCCTATGCTTTTGCACCTTTTGATAATACAGTTCATTCTATCCACTTTTGGAAAATTCCTTGGGCTGTGGTTTCTGTAATGGTTGAAGTCTCATTCCTAACTCTGGCTGTTCCTGTTTCTACCTACCATTTCATATTCTTCCACTCTGTAATTGGTACCATTCTCCAAAGCTCTAAACAGAGACCATTTTCTTTCTCTCTGGGTGGAAGTGTATGCAGTGGGTTAATGTTCTGAGATAATAATTAATGTTGCATACATTTTTAGTTCTAGGATTGCCACCTACTGGGTTGATTGGCTCTGTTTTCTCCTTATAAGGAGCTTGAAATCTCCATAAGCTACCACCACACCCTGTTACACACTGTAGAAACATTCACTCATTTCAATCGGCTTCTTGGCTCTTGTAGATTTTTGAGGTCATGACTTCTGCACTAAGGGACTGAGGCATTTAGATGCTTCAGAAACACTCCTGGCCACAGGGCAGCACAGAAGCAGCAAGGAGAAGTTCAAAAGTTCAGTCTGAGAGATTGGGGGAGGGGGGTGTGTCTCAGTGTCAACCTATGTGGACAAACACCCTCCACTCTTCACTGATTAAAGTCTCCCTATAATCCATGGGATATGAGAGCTTTAACTAGAAATTAAATTATTATTAGGAGAATACAGATGGATATATCGACACTTGTGGTGAAAATCATCATGACTGGACCAAGATTTGTACCTTCTAAATACATTTCTAATGGTGTTTTTTTAAAATTATGTTTGCAGAGAGAAGGTTCCAAATTGGATGCCTAGCTTTAATCTCTCGCCCAGCTTGAGATGTAAATTTCCAACTTCTTCCAACTCACTCTCATTGTGTCCGAAATGCTCATTTCCCTCACGGAGCTGTTCTTCCTTCTGCCCTTCCTACCTCTGTCAGTGGGAGTACCGTTCTCAGAGTCCTCCTTGCTCACCCGGAAGTACTCTCTGATACTCTCTCCGTCACTCTGCACGTCTCACCAGTCACCATGTCTTATAATACTTCATTACAACTTTTTGAATTCACACCTTTTCTTTTTATTTTCTCTGCTCTACCCTAGCATAAGTCCTTCCCAAGACTACTGAAATCACCTCCCTTCTCCTTATCATGAACTATTCCCCTCCAGCTATTCTAGGTATAGCTGCAGAGAACTATTCCACAGGCACAATGTAATATATCATTTAAGCATCTTCAATGGCTCTTCTGTTCCTCATGGACAAAAGTCCAGATTTCTAGAGATGACATTAAATCTTCCATTATCTGGTGAAATCATCTATCAGGCTCTTTTCTCATAATTTCCTTTCTTAGCTGTATTATAGCAGAAATGTATTATGCAATGTAAGTGGAAGTATCCTAAGTTTTTGTGTGTTTTACTTTTTTGTGCAGTGTTCCCCTAGCCTGGTATGATCTTATCTTGTTATCTGCTGGTAGAAAGTTCATCCATCATCCAAAAGTCACTTCTCTGCAACTGCCAGATAACCTGAAAGCTAAAAGTAAACTCATTCTTCCTTCATGATTCCTAAAACCTTGTCTTCTTGCTCTAATAATTACATATTCTGAGGGATATTACCGTTGACTTTGAACAACACAGGGGTTAATTTATAGTCCGCCCTCCCTATTCTTATCTCTTATCTGAGGTTCCTTGGCATCCTCAGATTCAACCAACCACAAACCCTGTAGTAGCATAGTATTTTCTATTCAAAGATATCTGTCTATAAGTAGACCCATACAATTCAAACCCATGTTGTTCAAGGGTCAATTGTATAGTATTTCTGAACTTTTCTTTTCCTCCTATTTTCAAAGGCAAGCTGTTGCAGTCGAAGGCTGTGTCTCTTTACCTGTATAATCACCACAGGGTCTAGTATAATGCCTCACACAAAGTAACTGCTAAACAAACATTTGTATCTTCATATTCATATAGTCAAAACTTCAAATTTATTCATGTCTCCTCCAATTACTCTACTTTTAGGAAAATAAATCAATTACCAGAAAACAAACATAACATAAAATTTAATATAACTTCCCTTCCCTTCTTACCACCTCTTGCAACATACAAGTAAGTTTTTAATCTGGTACGCCCTGACCATCTGCTTAAACACCTTCCCCACTTGCAGCAGTGATATTCACAAAGACACTCTCACTGTAAGATTCTTTGGAAATGTTTCTGTTATGAATCATCAACTCTAAGGAAGGCTGAAGAGTAAAATAATGCATTATAGAAAGATTTCCGTAACAGTATATGAAATAAAATTTGCCATAAAACTAACTAGACACAGGCAGACTCTGGAAAACAACATCCCTATAAAAAAATAATAGAATGATGTTGTTTTTCCTAAAGGACTTTATAGGCATAATTCTATACATTGATCTAAATAACTAAGTCATTGAGAAATTTGAATCCTTGGTGCTGTCCACAAACTCAGATTGAGACAGTCTCCACGTGTGTTGAGGAGACTGTTTCTGGAGTTGAGTTGACAGAAAGGGAAACATGAGATTTGCTTAGGAGAAAATTTTAAGCTTTTACCATTATGACTAATGTCTGCAGAAATCTGTATAATGAATAGGAATAAAACTAGAATATTTTTCTAAAAAATGTATGTCTGTTGAAATGGAAATTTATTATTATTCCAGTAAATATGTATTCATGTGCTTAACAGATATGTATTGAATTTCCAGTATCAACCTGGTAATACAAAGGCAGCATGGCATCTGATCTCATAGGGCTGAGTTAATTGGAGGAATGGATACATAAAAAGAAAATGCACACAACTGAGTTAAAATTATGATGAAGAACGAGCACATAGTGGCCCATGAAAGAATAATGGTGTTGACCTTTAAATCATGTTGCCAGAGAATGCCTCAATTAAGACAAGATGTAGAAGCTGCTTTCTAAGGGAACATGAATGCAAAGAAGAATCTTAAGACAAAGTGAACAGCATGTGCTACTGTCCTCATGTCTGAAATGCTTTGACTTTCTGAAGGAACTTGAGGTTGGTCACTGAGGCTAGAGTGCTATTTAAGTGAAAGTAGCACAGGTTGAAAGGTGGAAATTCCTCTCCCCCAACAAAGCAGTTGCGTAAATCAAATAGTGTCACATCTCTGCTTTAAATGTCTTAATGGGTTCCTCATGCATTTCAAAAAATTCCAAAGTTTTCATCATGACCTGGGTAGCCTCAAGTGTTCTGGCTTCTGTTTGCATTCTTGTGACAGACTCTTCCTTTCCCTACTGCTCTTCGGTTATGTTGTTGTCCCTCTGCCACTTCCTAGAACTCTCCAGACTCATCTGCAGTTTCTTTTTCCTATGCCAAGTTCCTTTTTAAAAAAATTTTTTCATGGAGGGGATGGTTCTTTATAAATCTGGCTTGGACTTCCCTGGTGGTCCACTGGTTAAGACTCAGTGGTCCCAATACAGGTTCAATCCCTGGTTGGGGAAATAAGATCCCACATGCTGAGTAGCACAGCCAAAAAAAAAAAAAAAAAAAAAAAAATCTGGCTCTTTTCCTTTTTTTAGTTCTCAGCTCAAATATCACCTCCTCAGAGGGCTTTTCCCCCAACCCCCTCTTAATAATCTATCACAACCTTTTATTTATTTCCTTCCTATAATCTGTGCTTGTCTATTATCTACTGTACATCTTCTGTAATGTAAGCTCCAGGATAGTAGGACCATATTTGTCTTCATCACTGTACTCCAGCGTCTGCACATGCCTAGCGCATAGTAGCTTAGCATATAATAAATAGTTGTTGAAAAAATGAAGAAATGAATATTTGAATAAAAGAAATGACATTGGAGGAGCAGGGCTATTAAAACAATCAAAAAGAATGTAGATTTTTTTCCTAAGTATAATGGAAGTTCAAAATTGGTTATAAAGAGGCGACTGAAATTATATTATATGTATATAATTTATCAATATATTTTTATCAATATATAATTTATCAATACATATATTGATAGGAAAATTCTGAAGGCTCTGTGACAAGATGCTTAGCGTGGGACAAGAATGGAAGCAGGGGACACATCAGGAGGCTACTGCAGTGGTCTAGATCAGAAGCGGAAGAAGTCATAGGAGAGAGTGCTTGCAGTGAAAAGGGAGAGAAATGGATCATGTTGACCCAGTGATCACCTGGATCAAAGTGTGGAGAGCAAGAAAGAGGTACCAAGACTGGCTATAATCCTGAATGGGTAAATGAATAGGTGCTAGTGTATTCAACCAAATTTGGAAGGCAGTGGAAGGATGAGGCTATCAGGAGAAAATAAAAAGGTAAAATTTGAATATTAAGTCTTGAGATGTGTGTGAGACTCTTATTGGAGAAGTTTGGCTGTGAAGGGTGATAAAAAAATAAGGAAGTAGTTGGCAGAGATGTGGGGTTAGCAGAGGTGATGTTGACAAATAACATCTTCTAAATTTCCTTGATGATAAAAATCCCCTGGAGTTTTTATCAAATGTCCAAATTCCATTTCCCTTTCCTGCAGATTCCAAATTAGTAGCTTGGGTTAGACCTTGACATTTGTGCATTTAATAAGTTCTCCTGATGATTCTTGTATTAGGGAAATTTGAGAAACAATGTAATAATAGAACATATTTTTATAGCAATAATCTTGCAAAAATAAAGAGCCTGCATATGCAGGAGAGAGAGAAAGAGCCTGGGTATGCAGGGGAGAGAGAGAGAGAGAGAGAGAGAGAGAGAGAGAGAGAGAAAGAGAGAAAGGATTTGCTTCTGACATTGAAAGGACACTTCCTCTCTTCTAATTCAAGGTAAGAAGAACTTTCCTCTCTTGTAATTAGAGGAAAAAAGAACAAGATGGATGGGTGCAGGCGCCAGTTTGTTTTTGTTTTGCTGCTGGAATTTCCCATCTGATGGCTTGTATTTTCTCAATAAAGCATGTGGCAAGGGCATCACTGGAAAATTAAAGGGGAAAGGGAATGAGTTTAATCAGTTATGAAAAAGAATAGAATAATCGTTGTCAAAAGTGGGAAAGCAAATTTTCTAAAGAAAAATAAGATCTCTTGAGATTGTTGCATGGTAATTTGAGGTTGTTGTTAATAAATTTATAATAGCACAATCTGCCCACTGTGTATTTTAACGGCAATAAGTAAATATACAAACACAATTTCTAAAACTTTTATATTTAGTGAATTAAGATGGATGGTACTTCTTAGGAAAATAGTTTCCCTAAAATTGCATGTTTTGTGACAAAATAAGGGGATATATTAAAGCATTAAAAAATACATATTAGGATAAAAATATTCAATGTACTTCAATAAGAATGGAATAGTGAATTGAAGAAAATTTGAATACAAGGGTATATCCTCACATAATATGATCTGATATTAAGACTATTTTCCCACATAGAATTGGATTTAAATATCTCTTGATCATATTACATGAGTTAGTCTTTATATTGATATTGATCCTATGGAAATGGTTTGAATGCTCTTTTATGATATGGAAAGAATTGAAAAGATGTTCTTTTTTGCTATGATTGCTATTGAGTAAAGATCAAAAGAAATGGCTTCAGGGTGCAAAATGAGGACCATATGGCCCAGGAAGGGCAAGTTTGTTATCCTGTTGGTTGTTAAACTGTCAGGTGGACTTCCAAAAAAGCCTGTACAGTCTGTCTCTGAAATTTAGGACGGAGATTCATCCTTGCAGGATAAGTTATCATTAGTTTTACCTACTGAATATATATTACTAAGTTCAATATTAGTGACCCCCTTAATAGTTATTTCCAACAAATAATCTATGATTCTTATATACTGATATTAAGACTTTGATTCAAGTTTTCTTTATTCATCTTATTCAAATGTAATGTAAAAACTGGATCATGTATGCTCAATATAATTGTTCCTATTAAGGTAGAAAAATTATATCCTCTATTATAACTGCATTAGCAAGTGTTCTATCAATTTGAAAGTCACAACTCTTGATAACTGTCAGTAAAACCAACAGATGTGCATAAAAGAAACAAGAAAAGAAAACTCCTATAAGGGATTATATTAAATCTTTTACACATGAGTCACTGTAAATCATCATTATGTAGTATGTATACATATCACTTAATACTGTGGATTTTTGTGCACAGTAGGTGTAGTTCCTTTAGTAAAACTCTGTAATTTTCCTTTAAGAACACACATCATCAAAATGTAAAAGAACTCTTTTTCACTATGTGTACAATGAGAATATAATTGACATTTCTCAAAACTATTAAGACAACTCAATGATTCTTACCATGGAGAATTACGCATAAAGTCTAATGGACATTGTGCATTCAGGATTGCCTTATGGCTATGATGTGTTGACATTGGTATGGCTGTCCAAGAACACTGACATTATTTTTTTAGTCTTAGTTTTATCCTTCACAGTGTCTAACAAAGTAATTGGCACACGATATGGGTTAAACAAAATTTTTTAAAATTAAGTAAGGGAAAATTGCATTTTCCTAGCCAGTGCGATGGTTTGGAGGCATTGTTATTATTTTTGAAACTTTATTTTAAATGAGGAATAAATCAGGACTTTGCTAGAATTCCCCACCACTCCAGGAGATTTCCTTTTTTTTTTTTTTTTTGTTTAAATAGCAGAGAGTGAAAAGGAGCTATGTGTCCAGGGTTTCTATTGTCCAAATACTCAAGCCTGAATGTATACATGCTTCTGGTCAAGATGGAAGTTAAAAAATACCAGAAGTTTATCATTATAATTAAGTAGCATGAAATTTCCTCCTGAAAGTTTAAAAAGGAAAAGAAAACATGTCTCTCTAATCTTGAGGAATATAAGTACCAAAGTATGCAGTTGGGGAAGTGGAAGAAAAAAATTAACATCTTGGAAATAGAAAATACATTCATTTCAGAGTGAGTGCAAGATGCAAAATCAAATGTGTCACCTTGCTGCCGCACTGGTGATGATCTTCAGACTGCCTGGGTTCCGGATAAGCTTGTCCAGAATGCTGACAATCTGCTCAAACTTGGGTCTGTTGTTTCTGTCTTTCTGCCAGCAGTCCAGCATCAGCTGATATAACGCAGCTGGGCAGTCCATGGGGGGCGGCAGTCGATAGCCCTCATCCACAGCTTTAATTACCTGTGTGAGAAGCAAAGTTTCCAGAGACTTAAGAGTTGGAATTTCTTTTACTTCTTCATGGGCAGGTCACACTTATATGACTATTTCAAAGTTAAGTGAAAAAGTTTTCATTTTAAATTTCTTAAAAGGATAGCAGCTTATTAAATAAATATTATCCATGTCTGAAAATATTACATAAAGGAAGATTGAGGCAGAGAAAGTAGATTTAGGAGAGAAAAGTTTGTAAAGTAACTTTCCAGATTAAAATAAAAAGAAATGTTCTATGATATAGGAAATTCAGTAATTTATAAAGAAATTATTATTTGGTAATACAGATTTCTATAGAAACTATATATGAATGAATGAATGCAGAAAAAATTACCATAGATTTTAGTTATATCACAGTTCAAATGGTGCCTCTCAAATTGTAGTAAGTTCCTTTGGTAAAAGCCCAAGTGCTGCACAACTAACTGACTATTAGTTCATTCACACTTTTAAATCATGTAAAGTCATGATTTTCAAACTCTACTGTGTATCAGAATCATCTGGAGGACTTATTAATATACAGATAACTAACCACTGATTCCATAGCTCTGGGGAAAGGCCCGATAATTTGCATTCCTACAAATTCCCAGGCCATGATAAAGCTGCTGGTCCAGAGACCACATTTTGAGATCCTCTGATACAGAAAGAATTTGGAGAATAGAGATGTGGTAAAGAGAGTCTGATTTTCCCAGTACCATTATAAAACATGGCTTGTTTGAAGAAGTTCAGAAAGGTTTTTATATCCAAATACATTAAAAACAATTTTATATGTGGTGAGTAGGAAATGACTAAAAGCATCTCAGCTTTCCTTCTTATGTGTCTTTGAGATCATGCTCACAGTTTCTGGCTAAGCATAAAAAAACATCTCCAAGTGCTGATCTCACATGCCAATAGCATCCTTTCACTAAGCATTAGCAAAACATGACTTATAAAAACAAAAATCCTTTTGAAAAATCATATCACAGTTGTAATAGAAAGTTAAAGATTATTTTCTCTATCCAGAGACTTCAATTTGTATAACTAAATTCATGTGCAAGTTTAACACATTATGAGAAACAACATGCTAGTGATTGGTTGTTTTGTCTGACTTTGGGAAATACTATATTTAAGTAAACAAAACGTTGGCCCAGATGCATTAATTAAGTCTACAAAGGATGGCAGACATGTGTATCTTACTAATGTTACATTGAAACAATTTTGTAGCAAAAATACTTCAAACATTCCCTGATATCTATTGGCTATCTTGTCAGGCACTTATTTTACAAAATTTTATTACAAATGTCTTCACTTTGTCTCATTTCTAAACCCGGGCTTGAGGGAAAAATGTAAATCCTTCAGAGCAACTCATTTGATATCTTTACAAGATTTGGAAGCAATTTCATTTCTTCTAAGTATTCTGCTTCAATGTCACAAACAGGGAGCCACCTGGTTTCATTATGTTCCACTTCCTTGCACAGCTTGATCTCTTAATCCGAACCCATAACTCATAGACTACAAATACTTACATCCTGATTGGACATCTCCCAGTATGGTCTCTCTCCATAGGACATCACCTCCCAGAGAACAATCCCATAACTCCATACGTCACTGGCTGATGTGAATTTGCGGTAGGCTATAGCTTCCGGTGATGTCCACCGGATTGGGATCTTCCCTCCCTTGGAATATAAAATCATATATACATACATGATCAATGACTAAAACATATAATATACATTACCATCTGAAATCTGACTGAATTTGTCAGGGTATTTCTTTTCTGAAATGGAATGCGGGTTTCTTCTGATAGATCTTGATATTCTTCTATTTTAATACCAAGGAGTGAGTGGCATACTATTGACTGCAATATTTTCTCAATCAATCTGGGAAGAGTTTGAAATGATGAAAGGAAAAAAACATTTGAAAATTGCTAAAATGTTGACATTTTATGTCAATTATGGCACATTTATCAGTCATCTGTAGCAAAACAACTTGAAGTAGATATGCTATATTATATATTAGAATTGAATGAGGTATCTCAAATCAACCTTTATTGATTTAACATAGATTTATGCATGAACAAACAACCTTAGAGCAGAATGTGAATTAAGTTAATATTTGTAAGGAACTTACACCACTCCTTGATACTCCTAAGTTCTTAAAGGTATTTGTTAATTAAATAAATTCAAAATAAAATTATACATCTACAAAACCTCTCTTCAAATACATTAATCAATCATCTTAATTAATTTACTCAGTGCCTCACTCCATCATTAACCACTGAAGTACCCTCCATGTACTAGGTAAGCACCATATGAGCTAGAAAGATATAATAATTACATTCTGAAAACTTATAGTCTAGAGGAGAATATTGCTTCTATGAGTTATGGGAGATATAAAGGTATAACTCCCATAGAATTTGCTCTCAGTTTAATAAATACATTTAATAAAGATGTGCTGAGTAGCAGCCATATGGGAAGTATTATGCTAGTCACTTTGGGTGAGACAAATATAAATAACACACTGGTCCTTCTGTTTGAGAAATATCAAGCAAATAGGAGTGATAATTAGTTGTTGGAAATAACTAAATGCAGAAAGAAATAAGTATCTAACACTTTGCTTCTCAAAGTGTACAATGCATATGAATCATCTTGGGCTCACTCTGATTAAGATGGAAATTCTGATTCAGTAGTTCCAGAATGTAGGCAGGGTCTGCATCTCTAAAAAGCTCCAGGTGATGCTGGGGCTTTTTAGAACTGCAGACCCTGCCTACACTGAGTAGGAAGATAGTAGTGGAGACTGCTGTGCCGCAGAGCATGGAGCCGAGATTCTCGGCTAGAGAATCTGAGGAGGTCACATATGAATTGAGCCTCATAAGATACATCAATTTTTGATACAACAAAAAAAGGGATGGATGTTCCAAAGAATTCACATCATCAAAATTTTATGCCATATTCATCAAAGTGTGTTCTATTGACATTGTACCTCATAGCACTTCACTGGTTCTTAAGTAATGTTCAAGGGTGACAATATATTGCTTTAGAGAAATGGATTGGCAACTTGGGAGGTAAATTATTAAACCTTATTATGCCTGAATTTCCTCATCTGTTATTTGGGAAAGTAACAGTGCTGGTTCATAGCATTGTTGTGAGGCTAAATGACAAATTTCAGTAAAATCTCTAGCATAGTTCCTGGCACACAGTAAAGCCTCAAGAAACATTAGCTTAATACTCCCACACTCTGAGGGAAATAGCATAAATCAAAGCACAGAGGAGGAAAATATATGTTCTGGAAAAACAGTTTCCAGTGTGATAATACTACAGAGAGTGTGGAGGCATGCAGTAGGAGAGGATGGGAAAAGGTTGAATTGGGATTTAATCACAGGTACATTGAGCAAGTGTTATCCCGTAGAGGAGAGTGATATATGTGATTGGAACTATCTTAGTAAACTTGACACTTCTATTAGATGTTTTCACACAAGTGAGCTATTCAGAAAGAGTACTGCCAGGAGATCTTTGAAGGAGGTTGGGCTTACACTGGGTTTTGAAGGATGCATGAAACTGTAGAGAAGTGAGCACAAAAAGGAGGACTGAGCACAGCCTTCTTGAGAAGATACCAACCTAAGGGTCATCCATGATTTATACCAGTGCAGCAAAATCAGGTTGGAGAGATGGGAGCTAGACCAAGAGAGTTTTGGGAGTTGGTGGGAAACACTACAGAGCTCAACGTGCACTGGAGTAAAGATTGTCCAGAACCAGAAAAACAGAATAGAAAACTCTATGGAGATGAGAGGGCATATGGTCTTAGAAGAAGTTGCCCCTTTCTTTTCTCTCTCACTTATACTCACTCATTCATTCTCTTCTTTATAGTTTGTATTTTTTTCAACAAAAATTTAAAAGATACTTTTTCATATTTAAATTTGGAGAGTCTTTTTCCTAGCCTAATATTGCCCTTTCTCTACCAACACATTCAATGTTAATAATAATAATAATAACATTTAACAGAAACCAAATTAACTTAATTACACCTGCAGATCCAGATTTGGGTTTTAAGGAATCAAGATTTCAAATACTACCCCATAATTGTGATAAAAACAGAACTACACATGTGATATTTAAGTATTATAGATCTATTCAGGATGCCAAATGGAATCATTGGGCACACATTCTTTCCCTTTTAAAGAACTCTGAGAATTAACAGAAGTCAAACAAATTGTACTCATGGGGCAAAGAAAAGATGATACTTTAAAATCTCAGCTGAATGTCTTATCTCTGCTACAGACACTTTGCCATTTCCTTTCCTTTGCCCAGAAACAAATTACTAAAGGCATAAAAATGGCACTAAAAGAAAGAAAGAAAGAGAGAGAGAGAGAGAGAGATAAAGGAAGAAAGAAAGTCCTTTCCATGTTGAAAACTTTGCATCTATTTAGAAAATATAAGGCACAGATACGTGTCACCTTATCAAGATCCCCTGAAATAAAAATACAGACATTAGGAAAAAAAACCAAAACCAACAGATTGATGACAACCGTGAACAATAAGCCCATTTTTTGTGTTTTACTTCAACCAGGATTACAATGGTACATGCTAAAGTTGCTTTATCCCTGTTTTCCAGAGAGGACAGCCTTGACATTGAGCATATTTTAATAAAATGTCTACAAATAGTGAAATACTGAAAAATGTTTTTTTAAAAATGTATTTGTTTTTAGGAAGGACATAGCTACACCTATGTCGAAGGAGCTTGGAGAGAGAATCTCTTCACTGGTGGTTCTGCATACAGACATAAATGCCATTGGAGGGACCTCTGATGCTATAGCCAGGCCCATCTCTTTAGCGGGAGCTTCACTCTTTCAGTTCTTGACTAAGACCTGTGCAGTGTGTTTTCTAATGAAGTACATGGTTACAGATTCAAGCAAATTATTTCCAGAACCATTTTCCCATCAAATGCTGTCTATTTGCTGTGTAAATCTTGTTAAAACATTGTTTAAAACCCACACAAAAAGGAAATGTGTTTGGGAAAATGTATGGTAAATTATTTTAATCAAAACACTTACATGTTGAATTCTGCTCTTACTGATGTGTTTTGTAATTGCTGCAGCCTGACGAATTCACACATACACAGACCCAATTATTGGAATAACAACTTCAAATTTTCCAATATAACAATTTTTGAAACTCACTGGAGGATCTAATAATTCTTACATTATCTTAAACTTTAATCACACTAATTCTTAACAAAATATTATGGCTTTGACACTGCAGTCACCTGTGAAATGACAAAAGCCTTCCACTACAATATTTGCTGGCTTGGGAAATGCAGGTTATAGCCTTTTTACTAGTTTGTTATTCAGGTTTTTAATCTAAGCTTCCCTCTGGCTCCTCACTGCATCACAGCTTGAGTTGCCGCCCTTGTAGGAAAGCATAAGGAAGGGGGAGATTTTGATTTTTTTTCTCATTTTATTCCAAACATGTTATTCTGAACACATAATGAGTGAATAAGTGGCATTCAACCAGCTCAACAACTAAGCGAGTTTGCAAAATTAAATGTTTCCTTACCTAGAACTTTCCATTGATCAACCTTTTAGTGTATTAGTCCTTTTCTTAGTAGCTGGGCTCTGTTCCAGGTCACTGTTTAGTGAGTTCATATACTTAAAAGTAAATATATTTATTTTAATTACAAGAAGAAGACTCTTAATTTATATTTTCCCATATGATATCCATACAACTCATTCTAAATGAACAATTGAGGTTAATTTGAACTCTTTATTTAGAAGAAAGTGTAAATGAACAAGTATTATTTGCCTTTACTCAATACTGTTATTGGAATCCCTAGGTAATTAGCTTTTAACCCTAGAATTTTAACCCTGGAACATTTAGCTTTCTCATTAGATGACTTTCATTATCTGCTTCCAGGTGTTTTAGACTGATTGGTTTTGCTCTGAGAATGAAGTGATAATCATATTCAAGACTCTCCTACTGCCCCTAGCCAGCCATCTTGTAAATGACACCATCCATCACTGGATGAGGAAGAGAATAAAGATGACTGAGGATTATTCATTATTATTTAGGGATTTTTTGTCATTGGCAATAGATTTATAATATACATAAAGCAACAAGTAAAGTGTCTAATCTTTAATAGAGTACTCAATAAATGTTTTGCCCTTTCTTCCATTCCAATTCCCTTCAAATAGTTAGCACACTTTTACTATTCATGTAAAGAATTTATTAAATGAAGATATAAGGGAAAGCTCATTGCCAACTACAAAGTACTATTCAAATTTATCATTCGTTGCTAAAAATACATAAGAGTAAGAAGAGTTTTATAATTTTTTTTACTTTTTCCATGATCAGTAAACAACCAGTCACTCTGGTTCAAATGAGAGAAAAATAAACCAACATATTCGTAGTACCTGCTTAATTCAAAATCAAACTACAGGAGAGAGTCCGAGCTCATAATATTATTATAGAGTTTGAGGCAGGGTGAGTCTACCTATTATCACAGACTCTTTAAATTCAACATTGTAGTTTCAAATTCTTTATATTCAAAACTAGGAAAATAAATTCGAGTAGTTGCTTTTGTCCTATATATTGCCATAAATAAAATAAGTGTGCCCAAACTATCATTTGAAATCATAAGGCTATGAGAGGCTGAACACCACCAAAAATTTAATAAATATTTTTAATCTATGCACATTAATATTACTCCATTCCTTTGTAGGATGAGGCTAAGTAAAATGTTAAAACATAAAAATAATTATGCATAAGTAATACTCACATGCTGGTTGAAAATATGTGACATATTTATCTGCTAGGTGAATGTCTATTCACGAGTTTACACCCATGACATTTTAATAAATGCAATCAAAATATCAAAAGTAAAGTGATCACGTTTAATATTTAAATCTTTGAGTGGAAAAGAACGATAACTTTCAAGTGTTATATCAAAAGCAAATGAGAATAAAATTTAACAAGAATAAAAAGGTGTACTATTTGTTACATTATGTTTGCTATCCCGAAGTTCAACATTCTAGGAGACTTGTTGGCAGATGGCTAGTCTGTTGCATAATTTTTCACAAATGGCAATGTATTCCACATTATCCCCTGCAACTTGCAGTCCAGTGTAGACAGGAGAAATTATAAGTACCTGAGAGAGATATTTGATCCCCACTCTCTCATTCTTTCCACATTCTTTATACATGTTGGGTAACTTTAGAACAAGGTCTCTATATAGTAGCACTATTGACATTTTACACCAGATTAATTCTTTGCTGTAGGGGCTCTCCTGTGTATTGAAGTATGTTTACTAGCATCCCTGGCCTCTACCCACTAGATTACATCAGCATCCTTCCAACTGTGACAGCCAAAATATCTCCAGACAATATCAAATATCCCCTAGGGAGCAAAATCATCCCTGTTCGAGAACTACTGCTTTAGATTGTTTGTGACAAATCCTGATCAGCAAGGGAAAATGATTCAAAGAGGTCCAGGATTTAACTGGATTTTATGTAGACTAAGTGGAATTCTTTCTTTCTTTCTTTCTTTTAACCATTAGCACACTTGCCATGGATACTTCCACTCCTGTTCTAGTCTAAAAAAGGGCCAAGTTCATTAGAGCTAATCTTCTGATATGTGGATTTTGGTAAATATAATAGCACCTCTTTGAGATTTTTCCCTGTATTTTTTGTTTTCTTTTCTTTTCTTCTTTCTCTCTTGCTTCCTCCCTTTAATTTTTTTGAAACAGGGATAATTTTCTATTGCTAGGAAAACTTAAATTAAGCATCAATTTCTTTGTTAGATGGAAGCATCAATAACCAAAATTTTTGGTAAGAAATAGGTTTTTCCTACAAGAGCAAATGCTATCTATGGCTACAAAACATAAATATCATTGACATAGTGAGACATTGGATAAGAGACCTTGAGGGCTCAATTTGGTTCTGAAATAAGGGTGAAAGAAGAAGCTGGGGCCCATAAATTTTAATTTAGTCACACTTCACGATAACTCTCTCTGCCTTCAAGCTGAGCATCTGTAGATCTGAGACTATAAAAATAAAATAAATTGAATATACAAGAGTCTGACTCATTAAATTTCCTACAAGTAATGTATTGCAGAATTTATTTATACTTCTGCTTCTGATTGGACCACAAAAATTCCTCTTCCTTCCCCACCTCCCACCCCAACAAATTTAAGTCAACATTGCTTGACTTATATTTTCTTCTTCTTTTTCACATTCAGAAATTGCTTTTTCAGTTTATACATGTAGGGGGCATTTAAAAATTTTAGATGCTTTTCAAAAAACTGCCAAACATATCCTTCAATGAGCTATCCAAAAATTTGGATTTGATGAGACAAATGGTGTCATTTGGTATACTGCCTTCTTGCCATAGTAAAACTATTCTAATACAACAGTTATTAATGAGCTAAAACTTTGAAATCAGTTGGCAATTGAAATTTTGGTTGGTAAAATGCTCCTAGGCATTCAGAAAAGTAAAGCGCCAGATACTTACTCTAAAAATAATTTATGAAGATGTGATTTTTACAATATTTTAACAGATCATAAAATGAAGCATTTACTTAAGGTGGTCTCTATGTCTGTATGTAAGCGTCCCAGATATTTACATATTTGAGAAACGTCTCCAATTGCCTGGAGCAAGCCCAGATTCACAGCATATGGAGTGTTTCTAAAACTTCAATTGCAGAGGGACCTCCAGTTCAAACCCAACAGAATCGGAAGCTAATGCTTGTTCCCCATATTTGCAATGCCAAACCCAGAGCCAGTTCCTCCCAGTGCTGATGTCACATCTATGACAGTCAGTAATTGGGGGTGCAGGGGGATTTACAGTCACATGTTCCATTTGGATTCTTAAGTTTAGTAGGAATTAGGAGTTGTCATTTCTAGGCTTAGCTTTGACTGTATTATCTATTTTTTTGTCAAGTTTCTTAGCCTCTCTGTGCAGATATCTTATCATTCATAAACTGAGGGTCATGGGAAACATAAAACTTGATTTTATGTTCAGTTTCATCTATCTCTAACAGCTGTGCTAACTTATAAACATTTGCTCTTTCAACTTTCAAATTTCTATCTTAAACCTACAGAAATATCAAGGATGCTGACATTTTTAATGTTAATTATTTGGGACTCTTGTTTAGTCCAAAGATGATCCTAACTTTGGACTAAACTGCATATCTATTGGTTGTAATATCTGGATTTACTTCCATAGAATTCTTACAGAAAAGTTAAAGGAGAATAAAAGGGCACAAGTAAAGATACTAGGGATTCTCTGGGCAGAGGCATTATGTAATTGCTAAACTCTAATCCAGGAGTAAAGTAGTACAAAACCTTGTTCACTTTGTCCAGAAACAGCAGTTAGAGTAGGAATCACAAAGTAAACATGTTCTTGGAAGACCCTGCAATTCAGTTCTCTAAACTTAATGAATTTAGACAGTTTAAATGAGACATTTGGCTAAAAGCCCTGAATTTTTCAGGTGCTTAACTGAAGTCAGCTCATTTGCTGTGGGTTAGGGGACTTCAAGTCTTGAGTTCTAAGGAAAAGGATTGTAATTGCTGAAATCTCTGGACATTGAGACCTAGTATCTTATGTCTGCCCCAATTTTTCTCTGATTATATACACAAATCTCTCCTTACTGATTTAGGAAATGTTTTCCTGATCCATATTTCACATTGCCTGCCTGTGAGCTCTGTCAGGTCATAGTTAGAGTGACAAAGGACTTCGGAGAGTTTATCTTAGTAAACCTGGAGTAATTGAGTGTTTAACCTGGAGGCAAATATTGGCTTCTCAGGTTAGAAGTGGAACTATAGAGATAAATCATTTGACTAAAGGATTTAGGATCTATAGTCAGGAAGTAAACTTCGTTCACTGCAGACAACAGTAGACAACAAGGTGAAGGGCAATCCAAGAAGACTCCCAGGGGAAGCATCTGTTCTAATTCCCAGTAGTTCAAATCTAAAAGCCATTGAGAGAATTGTTCCAGCAGATGTTGACTGCCACAAGAGATCAGAGACAGATGATCTCTCAGGTAGCAAAAGCCAATACTTTGAACTTTTGAAATTTTTCAACATTACGTGAGACGCTTAAGAATTTCTTAAAAGTCTTCACCTTGTATTCTGAGTAACTCTATGGCTATCCAGGAAGTAAAATACAAATAACTTTTCTGTTACTTTCCGACTCAAATAATACAATATAAAATTAGGTCATCTGATGTATAACGTATATCTTCAACAAAAACAATGAAAAAATTTAGGGATAAGGCTAAACATACAGCCTAATATGGGTACAGCTCTTTTCAAAGTTCAAAGAGGTTTTAAATGTTAAACCTTGTGTTTTACATATATTGAATTCCTACTTTATTTTTTAAAGGTTACAGAAATTCATTTGAAAGTGAATTTTTAGCACTCTGAACACAATTTTCCAAAAAAGCCATATTGATAAGTAAATAAGTCAGAAAGACCTATCCAATATAGCAGGAATACTATATATTTACAATAAAAATAATGAAACAGAAGTATTAGATTCATTCTAGTAATTAAGCAAAAAGGTGCATAACTTGGGTAGGCTTGGTTTTATTAATATTGATAACTGAAAAATTAGGAAAGATGACATGATAGTTTGAGCATCTCATAAATATCTGCTGAGACAATTCTGACTAGACATCATGGCAATGGTTTCCTTGTATGTCTATGTTGGGTAAAAATTGCTTGAAATACGGGGCAGTTCCAGAGCAATGGCTAGCAAATGAAAGGGAAAATATCATGGGAGTGGGCCTGAACCATGACATGTAAAACTATAGTTGAAAAAGGGTCATAGGACAGGAATGAATCAAATTATTAGCCATTCCAGGCATCAAGTGGTAAGATTGGTTTGGGAAATAATGACTGCTGTCTCTCCCAGTGCCGGAGCAGCTGGGGCTGGTCAGTGGCTTCAGGGTACATGGGAAAAGCTTCAGGCAATGTGTCATCACAAATTTGAAATGTGGGATATTCACAAGTCAACTGGAAATAATTTTAGTTAGTGATTTTTACTAAGCTTCCAGGGCTCAACACTACAGACTGGACCAGTCACTATTTGCTTGTTTTTTCGTCTGAGTTATATCATTAATCTGACTACTTAATTTGTCTTCTTGCAAAGTGAGCCTGTTGGAATAAAAGAAATTATTAAAATTATTCCATTGAATTGAAAAACAGTTAAAGCAAATGAATCTGGCCTATTAACCTCAATATTTACATTATTTTCTCCTTCACTCTCACTAATTCTCTGTTCTAATGTCATTTTATCAGAGAAACACTCTCTGATCGTCCTATCTACAGTAGCATCTCCCTCACACTGTCCACATTCCTCATCTTATCTCTCTGCCTTGCTATATCTTTACCTGTTTGTTTATTATGTGAAATACCACACTGGAATGTAAGCTCACGGAGTCAGGGCTTTGTTTTTACCTCTGGGTCCTCAGGTCTTAGAACAGTGCCTAGTATATTGTAGGCACTCAAATATTTGTTGAATGAATGATGCACTGCAGAGAAAACTGTTCCTGCTAGAGACTGTGTGTAATATATTTACATAGAACCTCCTCACTCTTGTGTATCACTCCAAAATTATAGTTGTGATTTTTCTCCACATAAATCTGGATGGATTATTTTCACATGTTGAAATGTTCATGCTATCCATCTCTCTGAAATGGGTGGCTAGAAAGTATTTGATCCCTCATTAAACTTTGATGCACCATTAACTGAGATTATAAAATCTTCTAGAGTTTTCTAATTTGGGGATATATAGCTTTACTTTGTGAAGCTACATAAGACAGAAGCTATGTAGTGATCCTAAGAGACTAGAAAATATTGACATTATTTATTTTGGGTCCAAGCTTAAAATACATTACTATATGAAGGCCACTGATTAGATATTTACTTATTGCTTTTTTTCATTCATGTGTAAATTACATATGACATACACTACTTATCAAAATACTATTATTCTCTTTTTATATCACACAAGTTTTTGGTATGCATAGTTTTTAGTCCTTGAGAATTCTACAGAACTAAGGTTCATGTTTTCTAATATTTATATTCTTCAAGTGGAGTTATCCTGAACCAGAGTATTCAGCCACTTAGCTTTTTTTTTTTTTCTAAGCATATTTATTAATGCAGGAACCTTAAAATAAGAGAATGAGAGATTTGACCATATTAAAAAGCATACACTTCTGTATACCAAAAAAGACTATAAGTAAGCTTAAAGGGAAAATGGAAAACTGGGTAAAATAATGAGAATAATTAATAAGCAAGGAGTTAACATATAGAGTGTTACAAATTAATAAGGAAAAAGGCAAGTACCTCAATAGCAAGATAAACAAATTCTATCAAAAGGTAAATCATGCTTAAAACATGATTACAGATGATTGATAAACCTTTGATCAACTGTTCTCTCTTACAAGTAAAAATGCAAATTAAAACACTGAGAAGCCATTTTTGTGTGCTAAATTCCCTAGGGTTTTTTGTTTTTGTTTTTAAGAGAAACTACAGTATTGGAGATGGTGGAAAGAATCTGGTGCTTTCCTCCACTGTTCGTTTCATGCAGTCTACCCAGTATTCCTCCCAACGTTGATCATCTACATCATCTCTATATTTTGTCCTGTATAGTTTCATCCTCTATAGATCTTTTTTTCCTCTATAGATTTTGAGTCATTGATTCATGATGATGGCGAGCTGAAGATGACTGTGGACACTGACCCATGTTCTGTACCTGCCTGGATTTGACATCAACTCATTAATAAGCAACATTTGCATAGTCATCCCGCCATTTCTAAGCTCACACCCAGCTCTCATTTCCCCACACTGTCTACCGGGCATTGTTAAGTGTTGGCTGAAGTCAAAATCCATTGTGCTTGCCACAGTTCCCTGACCATTTAGTGACTCTGTGCCAGAAGAAAGAAGAGCAGTTTCATCCAATCTGCTCATAGCTCCCATACTGACTGCCGCAGCCACTTAGCTTTTAATCACTTGCTTTAGCCCCTTGTTTTTTCTTGTCTTGCAGATGAAATTAGACAAGACAAAGCAGTAGTAGAATATTTCTGGCATCAACTTGGCAGACTCACAGAGAAAAAAAATAGAATAAGTTATTATGTAAAATAAGATTTCTTTTTCCTATTACTTAACACATAATGCCTTTAATAACTTTTCATTTGGTTTTATCTTCTAAAAATTAAATAGGTGTTAATTGGCCATAGGGCAATGTGACACAAGACAGAACTTTTTTCATTCAATATAAAAATCCACTTGGCAATTACTCAGTATGCATCTCCATAACAGAAATAAAAAGAAAAATACTAATAATGAAGAATGTAATCAAGAACACATCATTTGGTTTTCTTAAATTTCCAAGATCAGTTTATGTGGTAATTATACCCCTAAAATGAATCTGGGGACTTGAGAACAGGATTGACTTTATAAGACACAGCATATAAATTAGATAAAAGTCTATATTTTCTTTAACTTGATCCTGTTTAAAACAGCAAATTGACCACTATCATCTTGGAATTTTGGATCTCATTTATTTCAACATACAAACATAATATATGTATTCATACACACATAAAAATGCTAACTTATTAAAAGTGGAATTTCATAAGAAAAAGATTGAAAAATTATTCAGTAGAAAACAGTTCTCACCAATAATACCATGTTTCTGATATTATAAAATAGAGCAAATCAGTAGTTCAGTCCAAAAAAATGGGAAACATGCCATAATTATACTCTGAAATTCACATGATGTATAACTAAAGAGAGGTAATCCATTTTTTTGTTTGTTTTTCTCAACAACAAAAATTCTCTGATGTTTTAAATTTGCAGAGCTAAATGCTCCAATCATATCCATCCCAAGTAAAATCCAGGGCCTTTTATGATGGTTTGCAACCTTAGGTATGCAGCCGCAGGTATGCTTTCAAGACCTTTCTTCAAAACATGTTATATCACATAATACTATATCATAAGTCAGATTTTATATCAGTTAATAACTACTCAAATATTTATTTACTTTTTAAGGTGTTATTTTCCTCAAAAAGTATCTATAACAGTGGTTCTCAAAGTGTTATCCAAGCATTTCTGGGTGTCCTCAAGAGCATTTCAGGGGGTCTGCAAGATTGAACTATTTTCATAGTAATACTAAAACTTTACACCTTTCTCATTCTCATCATCTCATGAATGTACAGTCGAATTTTCTAAAGGTCACAGGATGCATAATAATATTGTATAATAAAAAGTGTCAGTGTTTGGAATGTCCGCATAACTCAGTAGTGAGAAATCAAGAGAAATAACTAAAAGTGTGTATTGAAAAAAAATTCCAATTTCCTACCCAATATTCTTATGGAAAACACAAAAAAGTGTATATTATTATCTCAGCTGACTCTTTCCTTTCAGGCATACTATTGAGGATATAAGGAAGGAAAACTCAGAGTACACTTAAGACAGTATCAAAAGCAGCAGGAGAAAATGTCTGATACATTGTTTTAAGTTGTAAGGCTAAGGGTTTTCTCACCTCCTCAGATGTCCCCTCCAGTTTAAGAATCTTTAAATACAGAATTAGTGGATATAATTTCTATTTCACTCTTCTACCCTGCCTGTCAACCACGGAAGTGTTTTAAAAATGAGAACAGCAGACACCCTACATTCATTCAGTGGCATTGAATCAAATGTCTCTCATGATTTCTTAGTGCAATTACCCTCTATCTAAAGGCAACAACTTTCAGAGGAGCAATCGGAAAAGTATAATGCGTTGAGGCACTGACTGCTAATTTCTGAAATGTGTTAAGTGTGATTAAAGTAACATGACTGGTAAAGCAGATTAACAAGAATGTGTCTATCCAAAAAGAATGCCTTGGCACACTATTTTAAATGGTGAACTTGTTTTTCTGAAATAACCATAATCATAGCATGCTAATTCGAATAAATAAGGTGGATGTCTAAGCTGAATAATCGTGTTTTTGGCTAGAAAAAAACCCAGACTTTACAATAATGTACTACTTTCCTTATTTATTAACTATAAGCTTATTGAAACCACAGATTTTATCTTAGTCAAGTCTGCTTCCCAAAATACTATATGCCTAAACAATTTTGAGTGATAGTATCATTTACGATCTAGTTTTAAAGATAATTTCGAAAGAGGAATTCCCCAAACATTTTGGACAATAGCAGTGTTCCTGCAGTAAGTACACATTCCAAAAAAGACAGCTTAGTATGACAACACTCATTTGATTGTTTCAGTGTCTTTGTTTAGAAAACAAAATAGAAGTCCTATTACTTTATAACCATACCTCATATTTTAGGGTAAATTATAAAATTATTGTACCGAACAAGGCTTATTATGGGAAATTAAATCAAAGATGTCTAAATTATCCTAGAAATGCAGATGCAAATTATAGCTTCTCAGAAGGAAGTCAGGACTCCCACAGACATTTTGAGGAGTTCCAAGAAAATACAAGGATGAACACTGAAGAACTCTAATCAGCTATTTATTGGTAGTGAATGAGCCCGTTTGGTTAGTGTGGCTTTTAAGAATCTTCTTAAAGATTGAATGAAGCATAAATGCAAAGATCCTATTGCACTTTTATTTCACAAAGGCTAAAGAGGAATTTTGACACATCAACATCATTCTACTAAGGTTGAAATAATCTTGTGGACCCCTTGGTCCTGACAAAGTAACAATCAGTATAAATGAAGCTCTGAAAGTTAACCGTATATAGTCTCCAGAGAGCAGATGATGTAGATTCGAATGAATCTTTCAAGTTTCTACAAGAGAAATTGTTTCTTGGAGTATCCTAGTGCAAGAGCGCAGAAGTAACCTCCCCAAAATGTGCCACTTTGGCATAAGAATTTTTTTGAGCCAAAGGCAATCAAGACCCTGCTCCTTCAAGAGAAGCTTCTGCCTCTCCCTTAACTACCTAGAAGAATTTAAATTGGCAAGGGAGGGTCCTTTCCCAGAATGAGAATTATTACCAGAGATAAATTTCATCTGAGTGGCCCATCTGTATGGCAGGGCAAACATCTAATTACCCAACATCTACTCTTTTTATCAACTTGTGAATTACTTTCCTCCCCTTTGAAGTCTCAGGCCCTCTTTCCCACTCCTTAGCTCAAGACGGCATATATACCTCATTTTACCTTTCTGTCTTTGATCCTCTCATATATGTGAGATTCCATGCATACGAAATTAAATTTGCTTTTCTCCTGTTAATGTCTCATGTTGATTTGATTATTAGACCAGCTAAAAGAAGCTTTGAAGGGTAGAGAAAAATTCTTTCTCCCCAACACTAGAAATTAAGACTAGTATTGAGAACAAGGATGAGCTCATTTAAAGAAAAGAGAGATTAGAACCTGAATGAATTACCGAAAAATAGAATATCTCAAATAAAGGCCTTTTTCCCCAAATACTTTCTATGAGAACTGGAAATATTTCTTGAATAAGGTGATTTTTGTAACAGAGATAATGCTAGCAAGAATACTTTTCATGGAGTGTGTTAATAGCTCAAATGGTAGCAGAAGGTTATGAAGAATATCTTTAGAATGCAGAGTAACAGTGAGTAGAATAAAAAACATTCTCTTCCAGACAACAAATATTATATATTATCATCTGTTGCATATGTTGTCCCCTAGAGTAATAATTTAGTCATAAAAAAATGCTTTGCTGCAGAATGTTGGCTGACTAATTTTTCTGGTTATCAGAGAAAGAGCACTAAAAAGCACTATCAAGATACCCAAGTTTTGTAATTTTATCAAGTTTTCAGAGCTGTGTAGGAATAGTCACTGTTCTAAACTTAATTCAACTAGCTGCAAGGTATACAATTTTCTTAAATTTCTCTTGCTCTTAATCTAATGAACTGTGTTCTTAAGAACAGCAACATTTTTATGCAGAACACAGTTTCTAAAAACACTTAGATTCATGAACAAAGGTAATCTGCTATAGAGTATACCTGAAAACGGGAAATGCAAACAAGGGTAAAAGCCATTAGGAGAGTTCCAATTTCTAAATCAACATGTCTAGGGATATATCTGACACACAGAGCTTCTTTCTGTGTTTCTATCACTGTGGCTTTACTTGTAGATGAAACTCAGTCTTGCATATTGAGCTCTTTCTCAGAGTGAGATATAGTTGCCATGTGACAACCTTAGTGGCTGTTAATAGAGTTATTGAGGTTGATGACTTCTGAAAAGAATGAGAATTTTTGTTTGCTTGTTTGTTTGTTTGTTTAATCAGGAATAAACTCTTATAATTAAACAAGAAGAAAGCAGCAGAAGCTGAATGTCTTTTTTAAAAACTGCTCATTCTCTTGGCTAGTGAGAGTATAACGATATGGCCTCATTTATATATTGTCACTAAAAATGAAAAGTGATAACAAACTATATGGAAAACAATTAAGCAATTCATGTACCAAAATCTTCACATATTTGTCCATATTTTGACTCACCAATTTTCTAGAAATTTATCCTGAAGAGGTAATGATAGAAAGGCATGAATTATATATCAAGATGTACATCAAAGTATTGCTAATAATAGCAAAACATTTGAATTCTACCCAGTTAATAGTACATTGGCTAAATAAATTATGTACGTGAAAAAAATGGACTACTATATGTTATTTAATAATACTATAAAAAGAATATTTCATCATCCAGAAAATTCTGTATTTTATATTTCATGTTAAAAAGGGCAGATTACAAAATGACACTGAATTTATATATAAAGAAAATACTGGATTTATTAAGTGGAAATCATTTTTTATATCAGTATACATATTATGATTTTTTTTTTCACCATATGCAGAACTGAAAATATTTTTTATATGAAAATGGATAGAAAAATATTATGGAAAGATAAAATTAAAATGTTAAAACTGGTTATTTTTGAGTAGTATCATTAGCCATGATTATCATATTTTTATTTTTAAAAATTTCTTCCATAAAAAAAATTTCTCTAAAATAATAATATGTCAAAGAAAATTGCCAAAAATCATAAGAAGAAATAATCAAATGCATTTTGAATCAAAGGAATGCAAATTAACAGATAAAATTCCTCACAATTAGTAAGTAAATATTAAAAATAACGATAATATCTAATTTTATTAGGAGTGTATTGAAATGTGCTTTTAAAGTAGGCACAGACTCTTTAACACAGAAAATCTACTTTTAGGAATATATTAGAGGGAAATCATCAGATTCAAATAATTATGAATGCAGATGTATCATTTACACATTTGTAAACTATCTTGAAAAAATAGATATAATAATAATTTGCCCACTAATTAGGATTTGGTTTAAAAAATGATACAACTAGAAAATAGAATATATTAAACAGCTAAAAGTAAAAACAAATATTATTTATTGACAGTGAAATATATTCAAGAGGTATATTGCCAAGAAGAGAAATAAAGTATACAATTTGCATTAAGAATAATCTAATTTTAATTATTTATTCATGCATATGTCTGTATATAGAGGTATGCAGAAAAAATTTGGAAGAACTGACTCACAAAGTTACAAATGTTCTGTGGGTGGCATAATTACAGATGACTTTCCTCCTTTTTATTGCTTTGTTTTAAAATTTTTATAATGTAAATATGTGTTACTCATGTAAGCATTAATTTTAAAATGGTTTAAGATTATACCTAGTTGGATGGGGGTACTAAGAATTTATCCAATCTTTTCTTAACAGTGGTTCAATCATGACAAAAACATAGGTCAATAAGACTTTAGACATGTTAGAACCTTGCTGCCTTTTTTGGGAGAATCATTGAACCAACGTATGGAATTTCAGAATTAATATCATTACTCACCTTATGGACAGTGACCATCTATTTTCCCAGAATAAGTAACAATATTTTACTTTTAAAGGATAAGTTTCATATGGGGGAAGATATAATTGACAATGCATTTTGGGATGTGATTTCTATTTATTTGTCAGTCAACATAACACAAGTTGCTAAACAAAGATAAAAGAAAAAAAATGAGTTACTCACTCTTGTTGTGTAAGCAGCTTCTGGGTCATCTTCTAGAACACGTGAAAGTCCAAAATCAGAAACCTTACACACCAAATTACTGTTGATCAAGATGTTCCGAGCAGCAAGGTCTCGGTGAACGTAGCCCATGTCTGAGAGATACTTCATGCCAGATGCTATCCCTCGAAGCATCCCTACCAGCTGGATAACCGTAAACTGGGCATCGTGTTTCTGAGAAGTATTTCAAATGTACAATTAAGGTGTGTTTCTATTTCCTAAGATATATCTTGATTAAAATTTCACATACTGAATTGTAGAGTATATACATTCTAGTTTTAAGTACACCAGCCAGGACTAAATAGATGCAAGAGTAAAACAAAATAGTATAGTAGCTACATTACTTTGTAGCAAGAAGTAGCTTAATATTCTTTAACTTCAGGTTCAAAACTAGCACTTTGCTGGTCTTTTGATGAGACGAACTCCTTCTCAGAAACTTTAAGGTCACGAACAAAAAAATAAAATGGATCCTGTGGCTATTTTAGGTTTGTATTTATTGGTTTGATTGAATGTTTATTCTTTCTTCTTGTTTTCCTATATTTTATTAATTCCTTCAAATATGGTAGATTTTACATCTTTAATTATCATAATAGATAATTAGTTCAAAATTAGTCAAAAATATTTACTGAATATTTGTTTTTCTACCCAACCCTGAGTTATAGGTCATAAAACTGAAAACAATAGGAGATAAATTCAAATAGTCCTGGATTTAGAAAAGTTTCTAATCTACTCAGATTAAAATAGAACTATACAGTTTATATGATAGATAGATAGATGATAGATGCATGCATACATACATAGATATATAAAAAATAAAATCTAATGCCTAGCAATATCTAAACAAACAATAATTTCAGAGGAAAATTTATTATAATTTTAAAAGAATATTTATTATAATATTTTGAATTACCTGACTTGCAAAATGTTTATTTTTGAAATATGTTTGTGAACATAATTGTTACTGAAACCTTTATTCAGCTCATGAATATTAAAATAAATAATATAATTTCTTATTCATAGAAAAATTAGTATTTTCCTCCATGATTATGAATTATACTATATATCTTATCTATCTATCTATCTATCTATCTATCTATCTATCTATCTATCTATCATCTATCCCTGTCTATATAATGCTGAAAGCACCTTGAGGATAGGGTCTGTGTTTGTTTTTTTATCCCTTGTTTGTAGTGACTGGTGATTGACAGTGTCTTTTTTTTTTTTTTTTTGACAGTGTCTTGTACTCTGTAAATCTACTGAACTTCTTTGAATGTAACATTTGTTGATATTAGTAAAACATAAATTTTCTAAATGTAAACAACTGAAATCTATATGTAAATATATGTTATATATGTATATATGTATGTATATATTATGATATATAAATAATGATATCTCTGGATTGAGAATACTTAGGCATTATAGCACATGCTTAGTTTGTGAGTGGACAGTACTATGTGAGAGATAGAAGGTCTTCTACCTTACAGTAGATGGAGGTTGCTTTAAATAAAGAAATGAATATTTCTGTCTCATATCAATGTTATTTATGTCTTACTTTAGAATCTTTAACTTTTTGTTTTAACCAATGTGAATCTTGTCTGAATAAAAAGGCTGAAGAAAATTGCACAAATTTGTTTTAAAAATATAAATGATTGACATTTGGATGTTACAAGATAAAAATGTAATTTTACAGTCTTCCTTTTGCTATTTAGTCCCCAAAAATTCAGTTTTCTTAAAACTTTGATTATCTAATTGCTTAGCATAATATTAGAGGTTATCTCTATCATTTTCAGCAATTTATTCTACATTTATATATGTGTGCAGATAAATAAAGATAAGGTGGAGATATGTGAATGTGTATAAAATCTTCTACTTACACGTAAGAAACTGTCCAAGGAACCATTCTCCATGTATTCTGTGACAATCATAACTGGTTTACCTAGGTATAGGTAAATAATAAATGTATAATCATCAGTAGAGTTCAACAAATATCATGCAATGAACATATATAATACATTTTGATACACCTAATGCATTAAAAAATATGAATTTTTCTCTGTCCTCCAAATTTTGCCAAATTACAATTAAATAGAAAACTAGCTTTCAATAGAAAATAAAACTAAAAAAAAAAAAAAATCGAGAAAGATTGGTTTTCAGAAAAGGGCCTATGACCTATATGATATCTAAACTGGCGTTTTGGTATGGTTTTCCTTAAACACAAAATATGCCCTTTTCTTCACTCTAATTGCATTTTAGCTGAACTACAAAATCAAATATTTCTGTCTTCAAGCCCAAGATAGAGTCAGGAATTCCACAATCATTTACACTCTCTACAGATATATGCAGAGCTATATGCTAGGTGTTTTCTCTTGTGCTGGTTAGTCAGAAGCAAGTAAATCAAAGTCCCTACCTTCATGGATCCTATATGTGAATTGGACAGAACAAGACTAATAATTATAATCTGTATTCAATTAGCACATTAAAAATTATAAAATCCATGCTATGCTTAAAAGAAAAATAAAAATAAAATTGCTCTTGGTAGTAACTTGTAATAACCATTTTGGAAATATGGGCCTTAAACATCATTAACCATTTTAACAAGCATTTAAATGTATTAGTACAGTACTTAGTGTGTGCAAGGTGCTGGTTTAATTATTTTACATATACTAACATTAATTATCATCATTTCCACTTTTTACATGAAAAAAACTGAAATATATAGAGGGTAATTAACATCACACAGCTAATAAGTATAAAGCCAGAAGTTGCAACCTGAATATATTATGCTGTTACTTTTGGAAATGTACCCTGAGGGAAACATTTAAAATAGGAAAAAACATTACACACAAAGACACAAAGGTGCTAAGTATACTGATACATAGATCTAAAAATAGAATAAATCTTCAACTATAGGTAATAACTGAGGCAATTGTTGGGTGTCAATTCTATGCATCATTCCAAATTGAAAGAATTACTCTGAAGACTATAGCACTTTCAGAAATTATTACAGTAAAATGTAACTCCAATTTCAAAGCCTACACATATTACCACAGCATAATTCACTTCCCTTATTGTTGCTATGATATTGTTTTAACTATAAATCTATCGTTTTACAAAAAGAAAAAAAAACCTCCCTTCTCTTCCAAGTCTAGAAGACCTGCATTAAGTCTTGACTAAGCATGAAAAACCTTGAGCACATAATAGATTTTAAACAAACATCCATGTACACCTCACTGTAGAGCAAGCATGATTTTTTTCATGTGTTCCTTCTACATCATGGTTTGTGTTCCATTCTGATGCCAGAAAATAGCTTTCTTTCCTTGTTTTTCCTTTCATCGGTGAAAACTCTTAATTCATACTGGTTGTGAATTATGGCTTAGTACCGTGAAGATTATATTGATGCTTACTACGTTTAGTATGTGAATATATACTAAGCTGTATGTCTTATTTATTTAGGGGTGAGGAAATTATTTAAATTCTGTAAAATTTCTTAGATTTTCATATATGTAAAAATAAATTGACACAGCAATTTATTGTCAACTGAGACACTGATTTAGTTATATATTTTGGGTAATATATCAAACATTATACATGCCTTGGTGTAACACTGGTGTAAGGCTTTTTAAACTTAATGTTAAAAATTTTTCCACACGTTCAAAAAATAATCTGATAATGTCTGAAAAGTCATTTTAGTCAAAACCTTGAGCCTCCAGACTTGCTTTTTCAAAATTTTAATTAAGCTTTGATTTAACAATATTCAGGAAAAAAGAGAAAATTCAACATTTCCTTGGAAACTTCTATTTCTCCTGAACTGGTAAATAAATACCTAAGAACTGACCCCAGAGAACTAATCTGAAATGAAATGAATGAATAATCAAATGAATGAAATCCTGCACATGCATGTTTTCCATACATCACTATAAGTGTCTATGTTTCTTCCTTAATATAATTCTTGGAAGAATAACATGCTCGCAAAACCCAACGCAGCCCTTGAATGTAGTTACAGATATATTGTTTCCCACAGTCAACTCTCAATTACAGTGGCCAGTTACCTTGTTTGTATACTACCCAGACCTTTGCTTATCACTCTTTTCCTTCTGGCTCTCAGCCTTATGACCGTTTCATTTCTTGTTAGCATGTCTGGTAAAATGTTTGGCAAGGGAAATAAAAGTAGCTGAAAAATCAAACCAGTCAATTAAGCCAAAGCCCCATGACCATTCAGAAATCAGACCAGGCTGCATTTAGCTCTATAATTTAGGTATTTGTAAACCCATCAGTTAAGATGGGCAAGTCTGAAAATGTGCTTTGCATTAAGTTCAAAGATTCAGCAAACCCAAATGTACAGACAAAAAGTAAACAGAATCAAATATTCTACCTTGGAAAGCAGGATCTTCACTTACTTTTCCTTGTGATTTTGATTATGATAAACAGAGTTAAAGGAATAGTGCAATAGTGGTGAGAACTAGTTCTAATATGTATTAAATGTAGTTGGAAATTATTTATAAAATACCAGCTCATCTGAACATGATGCAATGCATTTCTATCAAAGTTTGCACATTTTTTCATGTGTATTTTGATTTAGAAATGACATTATCAGCTTCTTCAAGAACCTATATCATTCACTGCCCTCAGAGATCCTTAAATACATCTGAGTATATATATTAAAATCAATGAAATTATTGTTGTTTGGCTGAAATGAAACTCCACCAAAAATCAGCATAACAAAATGTGCAGTGGAATTTTGCTTTTGTTCTTAAATTGATTTATGAGTATAGATAAAATCATGATCTTTCATAATTAAAGGGTTAAAGGAAGCACATCAGTCTCTTACAATCAGTTCATTTCCCCAATGGCTCAGAGATATTTACTAATCATTTTGTTTGCTGACAGAACAAATGTGATTCAAAATGTCTAAGAATTCCAAGTTCAGCACTATCTATTTCACCGCCTTCTTAATCACATATTCTATTAAAAAAAACCAGCAGGATAATGTGATAAATATATAGCTATATATAGAAATTTTTATTGCAATTATCAAATAAATGTTGGTCTTAGATTAAAATAGTTTCATTCAAACATAAAATATATGTATCAATGATTTAAATGTTATAAACTATTGAAATGTAATTCATTTCCAAAAGAAATGCTATTAATTCCTACTAACAGTAATTGTGTCTTACATAGTCTGTCTGTTTTTAAGACTTACACACACTCCAACATGAGTGGGATTTATAAAATCAAAATCTTTGACCTTAGCAGCCAGTACTCATTACTAGTATCATGTAATCAAATCAGGGTGGAAGCAAAAAAGTATAAACAGGAGAAGGAAAATTGAAATTGAAGAAAATAGACAAAATATGCCTCACTATTCTCAGGAAAGAAGATTTGAATCACTATTGATTAGAAACTAGAAAATGTTTTGGTTATAGATTTCCATGTAGTATAACTAACTGACTGATAGAAATATTGTAATGAACTGAATTAGAGTATTTTTCTGCAGGTTTCCCATTAAAACATATAAACATACAGGACAATCTTTTCCAAATTCCATTTTAATCAGGATGTAATTCATGTTAAGAATGATCCCTATTACATCCACTGGTCTATGAGTTAACCAGGGCAGGGACCAACTCTAGTTTGTCTGTAGTTCTAAATCCAGCTCCTAACAGAGTGACAGTTAGAATAGGTCATATCATGTCTATTATTTCAGGCTAGCTAAGGATAGTCTCTCTCTTCAAAATCAGGCTAAGAAGTACTTTCTCCAACTCTTCCTTAACCAGCCATACTCTATTAATCTTAACACATCGAATACTTTACATTAAGCTGACTTTAAAATTTTAAAATGTATTTATGCTTAATTTGAAATGAAATTAATACTTTTAAGGAAAGGACAGGAACAATATTTCTACTCTCCCTTGTATTGTCTATTAAAAAATATGACATGGACTTGAGACAAGTGCTGAAGAAAAGCTTTAGAGAGAGGCAAACAAGAAATAGAAATAATTTGGCATTGTCACTGAAGAATGACAACTTATTCCAGTAATATTTCCTTATCATATGTGCTGACAATGCAAACAAATGATTAAGCTTTTGGTGTGCAGTGGACACTCACACCAATACAGAAGTGTTTTCACTGTTAGAAATCCTCTTAATGGTCTGCCCATGTCTTTCCTCAATAGTACAAGGTTACAGTTAAGTTGCATTATTATTATTTTTTAATTTGTAGAAAATAATCCATCCCTAAATAACAACAAAAAGCACATCAGTCTCATCCTATATAATTCCTTCTATTACACTAGGTGAAAAGTGACCAATGGAAAGTCTTCTTGGATGGAGTCTGAACATCTTTTGACTAATGGTGTGATGGCAGAAATATCAAACATTTGCTAAAAACAAGTTCCATCTTTTTGAACTTCAACTAAAATTGATAACACATGTTAGTACCAAGTTCTGAGCAGGACTGTGCCCCCAGCTTTCTGCTACTTTGAAGATCAGAGACTCTCTCACCTTCTCTTGTTTAAGATCATCAAGCTCAAAACCACACTATTAAAATTGTTTATGGCTTAATTCAAATAAATGAAAATATAATTATTGAATAAAGGGCTTTCTCTAACTTGAAAATGATACATTATAATAGACTTAGTGTTTCAAAGCACATAATTAATAGCAATATTAAAAAATTATCTTTGAGCCAAAAAGGAATTGTTTTCAAGAATTTTCTTCTGCACTCCCAAATTAACTGGTAAAATTTAGATTGCATACTTCTGTTCCACCTAAGAACATATTCTTATGGAATCTTATTTGATCTTACAAGGACCTGGAAGTAGTAAAGTAGAACTGCTAATTCCATGTTACAAGTGAAGAGAGTCAGTCTCTGGGAGTGGTTTGATTTGTCAGATGTCTCACAAACCAGTAGAGTTGAATCAGAATTTGAACTCTGACCCTCTGATTCTTAATTCAGATACGAATATGCTTTCTTTTCTTCTTTAAATACAATTTGTTCATTAAATTATAAGCTCTGTATCTCTAGGTGTGCGTGTGTGTTTCTGAACTTTGCAGGTAGATTGTTTTAGCAGTCATATACTCTCAGGAAACAAAGAAAATGATAAGAGTGGATTAAATAATTTATTTGGTGACAAAATTGCCTTGTTTATATATTAAATACAACTTATTAACTTTATTCTAAGGCATTTCTATTTCCTCTCACTTGTAACAGGGTGTCAGACTTAGAGCTTTTAAATATGCCACTAAAAGAGTTCAAAATCTAATTCTAGGTCTGCTACTCTATTATGCTTGCACTATATGAGATGACTCGGATTTATATAGTCAGATTTGGCAGTCTCTTGCATGCTTATTTGACCAAGGAGATATATGAAATTTAGAACTTTCACTCTAAGAATAAGGCAGCTGTAATTCATATTAGAATGTTACAGACTCCTACTTGAATAAGACATTTAATGTATAATACCTGTGATTTTTAAAGGTCCTTTTTTTTCTTAATGCATTTTTTCCTGCATTTTGGTCTCAGGGGTTGTTTTATGGATTTCTTTGCCAGGTGACCATAATTCATATTTGATTATTCCATTTATATCTAAAGAAGATCTTCTTTATATATATATATCTTTATTATATATATCTTTATATCTAAAGAAGATCTTCCACAATAATTATGGTTTAATTTTGCTTATCATTCAGTAAATGAACTTATAGGAAACAGCTAGCAAAAGCAAACAGTATAATAATAACTCATAACACTGGGAACAAAAAAAATTGAGAATTTTGAAAATTGAGAGTTAAAAGAAGAATGGATACATAAGTACAAGTGAGTTTCCTCTCCCAATGGGCTCAAGATTTGAAGGACAACCACTTGGTGAGAAAGATATGGAGGAAAATAAAAGGTTAAATGACTATTAAAAACCCAGTGAGACATGATTCTATAGTTCTAAGGATATTAAGTAGGATACTCTATAGATATGGTCTTGCCCTGAAGGAACAAATATTTCATACTTTTTCCCAATCCTTAGTATTTTTATTATTAAAATTTTTATTATTAAATATTAATAGTATTTTTATTAATCATTTTTTAAAATTAAAAAGACATTTTTCATCAGAAATTATTTTAGTGTTACAACTAATGTAGCCTCATTTTTAGGAGTACAGAGGGAAAAATATGCTTCTAACAAGACTTAATATGAGCTTATAGTTTATGGTTAAGTTCTCCTACATTGCTAAATTCTTAACCACACTTATTATACTAAAAAGCTCTAAAGGAAGTCAAAGTATATTTCAATTATACCGTGCTATTGTGAGTAAGGAATTGCCTTTTTACTCATACAAAAATGATAATAGGTATTAGTGCCATTTGGAAAGTGCGCCACGTAATGTTAAAGAAAAATATCATTGTGAAAAATATAATGTGCAATGTCTGTTGGTAACCACAGAATATGTAAATATGGTGCCAATGAATTATCCCCTAAAGGATGCCAAATTCCCTGCCATATGCTGTCTTTCACTCTAAGAAGTCTGCTACTGCCAATTTAGCTTATTCTTCATCTTGTGCCCCAAAATCTTGAGAAAAACAACATCTCAGAGCATTCTCAAGAGGTTTTCATTGGAACTGGAGCCAAAAATCACATATCTGTCTCATGGGATCCCTTTTGAGCCTGGATGGAGAAATCATCATGGAAATAAGTTCAGATCTCTGTCGCAGGCTGTAAGCCAGAGCTTCCCCAGAGTAGTCAAGAATCCATCTGGGACTCTAGATGAGAATTATTTGAAATCCACAGAGAATGGAGAAAAGGGTTTGGGTCTAATATGATTCCAATCTTTACAGCTCATAAGCACTCCCAAAACTCTCATAATTTCCCTAAAGCCAGGGGAGGAAATATTTGGAAGCTTAAATGAAACTAGTGAACAATAAAAGAAAAGGCAGCTAGCCGGGAGTTCCCAGCAATTTCTGTCAAAATTGAGTCATTGTTTTTTCCTTGCTACTCTACATAACAGAAAGTTCTACACAATTCACTTAACTGTAGTTTAATCAGCATGTATTACTATAGTCCAATATTTAGCTCCTAAATTTTTAAAGCTTTTTAAGGTCTAGAATAGCACTGTCAAAATAATACTAGTTAAATGTCTTTGGTCTCTTGTCAAAGAAATACATGTTAATCCTTAAACACTGAGGTTTTGTTTTTGTTTTTTGATTTTTTTTTTTTTTTGTTTTATTTTGCTTTGTTTTTGATTAGGACTAACAGGTACTCATGAAAAAAAGACCAAAATTCTTAAATTATTGACTTTGGGTTTAAACAACCTCTGCTCAACACACACAAAATCAGTCTTATGACTTCACTTACTTTTAGTAACAACTCCCTCCAGTCGAATGATATTGGGATGGTCAAACTGTCCCATAATGCTTGCTTCTCCTAAGAAGTCTCTCCTCTGCTTTTCTGTGTAGCCCACTTTCAGGGTCTTGATGGCCACTGAAATCTCTTTTTTTGAAGGAAGTTTTAAGCGACCACTGCACACCTCTCCAAATTCACCTGTTAGAATGCAGAAGAACAAAACAAGAAAAGGTAAGAAATTATATTATAAAAAATCATCAGTAGGGAGCAACTGTTTTCTCTTAATAATTCCAATTCAATAATTGACCTGCAAGATGTACACTTGTAGGCCTCCAGATTATTTTGGAAGATGGTAATAAGAAACCCCAGGACATCCACACCCTGGTGGAAAATGGACCTTGTGATAAGCCTCATGTATTTTGAAGTACTACACTATGAATAATGACATATGAAAGAATAAGAGGGAAGTCAAAAGTTATATCTATTAGATTTTTTCATTCCTTGTTCTCATGGCTGCCATTTCCTCAGGATAATCAACCAGCACCAGCACCAATATAATGGGTTAAACACTGGATTAAATTTCAGATGTTTATCAGTATTCTGTTTTTACGAGGGCCAATTTAGCTATAAATTCCAGCTCTCTGAAAATGGGAATAAAAGAATAAGCTATCAAGTCATTTTATGGAGTAGGGTATGTTGTATTATTCACATACTAGTTGTAAAGTTCTCTGGGGCTCTGGAAAGAGAAAAATAATCTAACAGTATTGAATCATATCTAAAGAATTACTGTAGAAATATTTTCTTAGATCCAATGTCTTCAATAAAAAGTTGTCTTAAATGCACAATCAGAATTTGTTGAATATGGAGTGCTGCTGACTTTTACGTAGTCTAATTTAATTGATATAAAATTGCCTAGAACTAGTTTGGTCACTATCTTCACATACATTGTTATTGAGAAGATTCACCCATAACGCTTTCATTTGATTTTGAGCTCCTTGAGAGCAGAGACCCTTAACATTCATTTCTCTGTCTTCACTGCTGCCACAGTGATTGCCATAAAGTAGTGCCACGTACTGATTGTTCCTCATTCAAGGAAGAAATCCTAATATTGTGCGGATTATTAGATGGATTTTGTACAACATTTAAAAAAATAGTTTTTAACAGCAAATGAAAGGTTTTTCTGAAAAGAAAAATTACATCATCAATTTTTAGGCTCTCTGTGGAATGGAAAAACATTTTTGGTCCAACCTTTTCACTGAGTTTTTGTACAGGGCCCATGTCCCATGGGTCAGCCAGAAAGAAGGTGTCAAGTAGTGAGATACTTCTCTATTTTTCATCCAAGTAAGTCCTTCAACCCACAAAAGCAGCAGGTTGTCCTAATGATTTATCAACTGCATCCCTACAAATGACTTGCTTCTCTCTAGGAAGTTCTAAACTCCCTTAGACTTGACCCTCCCTTGCTCAGGAATCCAGTCTTGCCACTGTTATCAAAACAATGATTTGTACTGTAACTTGTCAAAGTCACTTAATGTCCAAAAGCAGGTATTCATACATTTATTTAATAAATATTCATCAGTTGGCAACAGTATTACAGATACTATGAAAAACACGGAGGTATAATGGTAATAAAGGCAGATCTAATTTCTTCCCCTCAAGGAAGTAGAGGTGATAGTAATATCTGCAGCTAGAGTGTTTTTTAGGATTATGGGGAGAATTAGGGGCAGAACTTGAGAACATTCAATGATCTTTTTTAAATCAAAGGAAGAATATGCCATTATAGATGTGTGAGCATTAGGAGAAGTTATGATGCAAAGTAAATCATTGCTAAAATTTGTAAACAAGATTAAGAGTTTCTTTCTTTATGCAGGGCTATCAGAACATTGCCCAAAACCCCAGTTCACTTTGTGTAAACATTAAGTTTGGGCAAACCATAAGGAGGCATCCATCATGAATTTTCATATTCTAAAAAAAAGTTCTGCCATTATCATGGATCAATAGGGTGTAATGGATTGTGTTTTAAATTTGGAAGTCATGACCATTTATTCTAAGTGACAAGTCACTTGTTAGTTTACAGGACAGACAGTACAGAACTGTGAGATAGAGCATGGATTCTGAAGCCGGATTCTCTAGGGTCTAATTCAGCCTCTGTCACTTATTATCTGTGTGATTTTGAGTGACTGTCTTAACCTCTCTGTGCCTTTGTCTCCTTATCTATAACATAGGGACACCAATTTTGTCTACTTCATAAAATTTTTGTGCAGTTAAAGGAATTAATGTACATAGAATGCACTTAGAAGAGAGCCAGACACATAGTAAGTGCCATCTAAGTGTTAGTCATTCTTTCTTCTCTGAGTTCAAAGCTACTTTAAGAAGGATAAATATCTATCTACTTCTTAAGAGTTAGATCAAGGTGAAGAGTAAATACTAAAGTTCTTTTTAAAATGTCAAATTCTGTGTTAATGTAAAAAGAGATGGTTGTGATGATGACGGTGATAACAAGCTTAATGTCATATTGGACAAGTATTTGTAAAGGAAAGAATGTTGTGAAAGTACCTCACTAGGGAGATCAAGGGGAAGAGTTTGAATTTCAAGTGGCCCAATTAGTGTTTCTTCCTTTGTTCTCAGTGGGAGAGCTGGACATATGGACATGTTATCTACCTTCAAAATCCAGAAAATGGTGCTTCAGTAATGCTAGTATTTTTAAAAAAATCATAAAGTTTAGAAATGTGATTATTTTATCTGATAAATACTAGAAATTGTCACAAATACATTATACTAGACATAGAAATGTTACATATTAATTCAATTCTCTTTATAATAACTGTTCTTAAAAGAACAGTGTTGGAAAAATTAACAAAGACTGGACAAACGCAATGCCTGATTTTTCCATCTAGCCAATTTTACATGGTTCAATTAACTTTGCACCTGTAAGAAACAAAATTTAGATCCTGTCATTTCTAAATAAAAGCACAGCTACAAGAAGTTCATTTGAGAAGATACTACTTGATTTTTTAAATAATTAAGTGCATCAGCGTTTATTTGCCCTCTGAAATAAAATATGCTTTATGAGAATGGGTACACTGTATTCTGATTTAAGGTACATAATGCACAATTGCTCAAAATAAAATTTCTTATGCTAATTTCATTTAAAACAGGAAATAATGCACTTGTGTTTAAGTGGAATGACCCTCTGCACTAGTCAAAGCCCATTCTCCTTCCACTGTTTTAATAAGAGAAGGATAATAAAAAGACACACTGAACAATGCTGTTGTGTCAGCTAAGCACTATACATGAATTATCTCGATTAATCTTCAAAAAAATCTTAGAAGGCACTATTGTGATCACTAGTGACTAGCATAAACTTTGAAGTTGAAAAGTACAAGCTTCAGATTTTGGCTTCCTAATTAATATCTATGTGACCATGGGCCATTCAAATTTTACAGCTTTTGTTTCCTCATCTGGTGAAATGGAGATAATAATACCTATTTAAAAGTCTAATAAAATTAAAATCATGTGACTGTCTAGCACAGAATAGGAATTAAATATTTTCTACCTTCAGGAAACCTTGAAATAATGGTTGGATTGAGGAATAAAATTAGGAATTTTGGTCATTATGAATTCCTCACTAACAAAATTATGCTACTGTGAGAAAGTTAATTCATGCCTCAATTTTAATTTTGTAATTTGCAATATGGGTATAATTCTTCTGGTTATTCCATGTATAAATGAGAGTTTCTGTTATACCTATTTCTTTGTATAAAATTTTTGACAGAAAACTAAAGAGTTAGTCCACATATAGTCTTCCTGTATATTTAATTGACTGTGAAAGTTCTGTCATTGAATAAAAGATTCAGCCTTTTAACAATAGAAGATAGGTGCTAATCAATTTAGCATGATTACTAATTTTTTGTGGACATTATTTTTTTTAATTTTAAAAGGTATAGGAAGTGGGTAAGAGTATAAAAGAAGGCTGGTCATGAGTGGATTGTGATTGAAGTTGCTATAGAAATGGTTACATGCAGGTTCATTATACTATTTTACAATTTCATCTATTTTTGTAGACATTGAAAATTTTACAAAACAAAATGTTAAAAAATGATAGCCTTCAAAATCTTGATTTCATATTCTATCTTGGTAATGACAAATCATTTAAAGGCTAATCAAGACAGACTAGAATTGGGAGTGTATTTTATAAAGAAATCTTCCAGGTGAAGCATAACCAACCTTGAAGATATATATATTTGCAAACAAAATAGGCACAGTTTTATAGCCCTTAAGGTGGCAAATGAGACTATTGGCTGCAAAACTCTGAAAATGGGCGTTATGTCTAATTTTTTACAAATATGTTTGAAGAAAGAAAGGAAAAAGAGGAGCTGTTTTAATCTTTAATGAGCGTCAAGGATTATTAAGTGATTCAGTAGAAATAACCTTTCCCTTTATCTCATTGATCAGATACCATTTTTAATGAATATGCTTTGTCTCACACTACTATGTTCTAGATACCTGGCTTTGTCAATAACATCTGTATATATAAGCTTTTATTAATGCAGAAGGCCCCAAATTTCAAGGTCACAATATGTCTGACCTTCTGGACATTGGCTGACCTTCTCTCATCACATTCTCCAGTTGAGTGTGCAAAGTCTTTTGCTGTATATGCTACTGCAACTTCCATGCTGGAGAACAGTGCACTCTTGTGGGGCAGCATTAAAACCAGCATGGCAAAACCCCTCTGCACCATGGAGCAGTTGACAAAGCAGAACTATACAAATGAAAGAGTAATCAATATATATCTGGATTAATTTAGGCTGAATTAACATAGATGTACAGTGAATGTGTATATTCTTAAGTCTTAGATTGTGAAAAAGGAAGTACTTATTCTAGTTTCCTTTTATGAATTGCTAGTTTCATATTTTCATATTACCTGCACATGCGAATTTTAGGAGAACATAACATTAAGAAAATTAGAAGAGAAGATTTACGAAACTATCATTTTATTTAGATAATATATGAATTACTCAGATTATCCTGCTTGAATAGTAAATACTACTTGAGTTATAAATAATTCTTTAGTGCATAGAAAAAGAAACAGAAAATTATATGCACATTGTGTAAAAAAGCATCAGTCATATATAGAGTACTTGTAGAGAATGTGATCTGATACGGTATGCATAATTCAAAAAGTTCATTTTTCAGTCTTTCACTCTATTTCCCACATAGACATAACTAGTTTGTGTTTGTTTTTAGAGCAATATTGAAGAATGAGATGACTGTGTACAATTATTGTACAATATTGTTTATTTTTACTTTTGAGTAGTAGTTTTATTCAGATGCACACTGCATATTCTGTGAATGCCATATGTTTATGTGTAATTGTATAAAATACTGTTATTTTATAAATATCTATAATTTTTTGGAAATACTCAACTGCTATTAATAATATCTATAATTATTTTGGAAATATGCAACTGCGACACTTATTAACACTCCTAGGTGTATGTTAATGAATTTGTGATTGAGCAAATTAATAATTAGAACAAAAGTATGTCTATATGAAAACAAGCTTTAACACAAATACTTTAAAACTATATACCATTACAAGCAAGTATTAAAATGGAGCACTTCACATTATTTAAACTATCCTTTCAATATAGTTGTGATGGAATTTGTATAAAATATGTCATTTTTTATTTTATTTTGCTTTGCTTTTGTTTTTTAATTCCAAAGAAGATTCTAGAATTACTTTTTTTCTACAAATCAAAATTTTCACTTAGTGGGCTCATTTAACGTAAGACACACTTTTATCCTGTTATCCCCATTTAGCCAGACAGACTCTGTGACACATGATCAGCGTAGCCATGGAGAGACTGAGCTGCTGTGGCTGCCTCCTCTGAAATTCAATGAATAGAAAGCTGGCTGTGGCCTCTGAGTCTGTAGGTCTGGCACCTTTGAAATCATTACATTCCATTAAATACTCCTTCATTTATTTACTGCCTGCCTTTCATCATGAAATCAGAAAATGTCCCGTTTCATAGCAATATACTTTGGCCTGAGAACCTGAGCAGTCAATTTCAGGCAGCATTCTTATGCATAGCTGTAGATTTGTAATTAACATACTAGGTTGACAGTGGGATTACTGCAGTGGTTACCTGCTCCAACAACTTTGTCAATGGATATGTTGGTGGCATCCAATTCCTTAGCAAACTCATGAACTGCTTGGGTAGGGTCTTCGTAAGTGTGCGGGTCAACGTAAGTCCTGAGACCTGGAAGTTTTACTGTTTAAGGAAAGGAAGAAAGGCATTTAGGAAGAAAGGCATTTATAAAACCTTCAGTGTGAGAATTTATGATAACATTATTGGTTTAAAAAAAATCCCCATGACATTAAACCATAATGAAACAGAAAGAGGTACCACAAGGAACTTTCTCTGTAAAAACACTAGAAGGAAAATGGACATTCAAGGAGGGGGTTCTTGAGGAGAGAAAAATGGTTCAGAATTGAGTAGGCCTAGTAATTACTACCACTAGCAGCAGTGAGTGAATGCCATCACACTATCACACATTTGTGACTCCGTAAACAGTGCAGTAACCAAATATCTATTACAGTGCCACATGTGACAATAAAGGAAAGCTTGTGACATACTTTTATAAGGCAGAATAGCTGATGTAATTAGATGATATAAAACGGCATGTCTTTCATCTGACACTATTCTGCTTTTATTAACAGTCACAATCAAAATTCCCCACTGCAATTATAGATTTACGTTAAGCTGTGAGTTTACGTATACATAATATGGGTATTATATGTATATACTAGTATAGTTTCAATTAACTGAAATCTTATTATGTAGCTTTTCAACATAGTTAAAAGCAATATAAGTGTTCTCTATAAGTTTAATAATTGTGGTAAGGAGCTAAATTCCAAACATAAATCATATTTATAGCTTATTAAATATAAACTTTCTTCATAGTATATTTATTTATTGAATTTTTCTGAAGGTGAAAAATTTTCATGATGTTCTGCAATTAAAATAGCACAGACAAAAGATACAGGAGAATCATTTTGGATTTGATATAATATTAATAAAATTCCTATCATTTGGAAATATAATTCATATTTGAAACAATTTGGAATGTTCAAGAAACTAACTTTCTCTGAAAGAAAACTAAATTTTTAAAAAGGAAACCTAAAATCTATTAAAGTACATAAACATGCTCTAACATTAAAGGACACTGTAATTTAACTGCCACAGTATATATACTAATAATATTGATTTTGATTTTAATTTTCATAACGGTGAATAATATTAGTAAAATTATTTTAGCAAGGGACATGGATTCTTTCTATTTTTTCTGTCACTTTTTCCCAGCTTTATTGAAATTTAACTGACATAACGTTGTGTAGGTTTAAAGTGTACAATGTGATCGTTTGATACACATATATATTGTGAAATATTTACCACAATAATATTAAAACATTCTTCATCTCATAATTACCTTTGTTGTTGTTGTTGTTAGCATGAGAATGTTAAAACTCTACTCTCATAGCAACTTCCTAATGTACAATACAATAATGTTAACTAGAGTCACCATGCAGCACCTTAGATCCCCAGAATTTGTTCATCTTCTAACTGAAAGCTTGTACTGTTTGACCAACATCTCTCCATATTCCCCATCCCTCAGCCCCTGGCAACCACCATACTACTTTCTGTTTCTATGAGTTTGATATTTTTAGATTCCACATGTGAGTTCATAAAGCATTTGTCTTTCTCTCTCTGGCTTATTTCATTTAGCAAAATGCCTTCAAGGTCCATCCATGTTGTCACAAATGGCAGGATTTCTTTCTTTTATATGGATAAATAATATTCCATTCTATAAATATACCTCATTTTCTTTATCCATTCAGTTGTCAATGGACACTTAGGTTATTTCCATGTCTTGACTGTTGTGAAGAATGCTATAGTAAACATGGAGGTGCAGATACACCTTTGAGACAGTGATTTCATTTCCTTTCAATATATACCCATCAGTAGGATTGCTGAATCATATTGTAGTTGTATTTTTAATTTTTTGAGAACCCTCTATACTTTTCCAATATTGGTGATACCAATTTACATTCCCACCAGCAGTGCACCAGATTTCCTTTTCTACACATCCTTGTCAGCATTTGTTATCTTTTGTCTTTTTGAGAATAGTCATGCTAACAGATGTGAGACAGTATCTCATTGTGATTTTGATTTGCACATCCCTGATGGTTAGTGATATAGAGCTCCTTTTTATGTACTTGTTAGCCATTTGTATGTGTTCTTTGGAAAAAATGTCTATTCATGTCTTTTGCCCATTTTCTAATTGGATTGCTTGGGTTTTTGCTGTTGAGCTCCTTATGTATTTTGGGTATTAACCCCTTATCAGATATATGGTTTGCAAATATTTTTACCATTCCATAGGTTCCCTTTTCTTTTCCTTAATTGTTTCTTCTGCTGTGCAGAAGATTTTTAGTTTAATGTAGTAATGCTTGTTGATTTTTGCATTTGTTCCTGGTGTTTTGGGGTTCATATCCAAAAATATCATTGCTAAGACCTATGTCAATGAGCTTTTTCTCTCTTTTTGTTCTAAAAGTTTTATAAGTTCAGGTCTTATGTTGAAGTCCTTAATTCATTTTGAGTTACATTTTGCGAGTGATGTAAGATGATGGTGTAGTTTCATTCTTTTGCAAATGAATATCCAGTTCTCCCAACATCATTTAGTGAAGAAACTATCATTTCCCTATTGAGTATTCTTGGCTCCCTAGTTGGCCATATGCATGAGTTTATTTCTGGGCTCTCAATCCTGCTCCATTGGTCTATGTGTCTGCTTTATGCCAGTACCATACTGTGTTTATTACTATAACTTTGTGATATAATTTGAAATCTGGAAGTGTGATGCCTCCAACTTTCTAAGGTTGCTTTGGCTATTTGAGGTCTTTGTAATTCCATATGAAATTCGGGATAGTTCCTTCTATTTCTCTGAAAAATGCCATTGGAATTTTGATAGAGATTGCACTGGATCTATAGATGGTTTAGGTACTGGGGCCATTTTGACAATATTAACTCTTTAGATCCATGAGCATGGGCTATCTTGCAGTTTATTTGTGTCATCTTCAATTTCTTTTTTTTTTTAACATCTTTATTGGAGTATAATTGCTTTACAAGAGTGTGTTAGTTTTTGCTTTATAACAAAGTGAATCAGCTATACATATACATATATCACCATATCTCCTCCCTCTTGTGTCTCTCTCCTACCCTCCCTATCCCACCACTCTAGGTGGTCACAAAGCACCGAGCTGATCTCCCTGTGCTATGCAGCTGCTTTCCACTAGCTATCTATTTTACGTTTGGTAGTGTATATATGTCCATGCCACTCTCTCACTTTGTCCCAGCTTACCCTTTCCCCTCCCCATATCCTCAAGTCCATTCTCTAGTAGGTCTGTGTCTTTATTCCCACCTTGCCTCTAGGTTCTTCATGACGTTTTTTCTTTTTTCTTGGATTCCATATATAAGTGTTAGCATACGGTATTTGTTTTTCTCTTTCTGACTTACTTCACTCTGTATGACAGACTCTAGGTCCATCCACATCACTACAAATAACTCAGTTTCGTTTCTTTTTATGGTTGAGTAATATCCCATTGTATATATGTGCCACATCTTCTTTATCCATTCATCTGTTGATGGACACTTAGGTTGCTTCCATGTCCCGGCTATTGTAAATAGAGCTGCAATGAACACTGTGGTACATGACGCTTTTTGAATTATGGTTTTCTCAGGGTATACGCTCAGTAGTGGGATTGCAGGGTCATATGGTAGTTCTATTTTTAGTTTTTTAAGGAACCTCCATACTGTTCTCCATAGTGGCTGTATGAATTTACATTCCCACCAACAGTGCAAGAGGGTTCCCTTTTCTCTACACCTTCTCCATCATTTATTGTTTGTAGATTTTTTTGATGATGGCCATTCTGAGTGGTGTGAGGTGATACCTCATTGTAGTTTTGATTTGCATTTCTCTAATGATTAGTGATGTTGAGCATCCTTTCATGTGTTTGTTGGCAATCTGTATATCTTCTTTGGAGAAATGTCTATTTAGGTCTTCTGCCCTTTTTTGGATTGGGTTCTTTGTTTTTTTTGATATTGAGCTGCATGAGCTATTTGTATATTTTGGAGAGTAATCCTCTGTCAGTTGCTTCATTTGCAAATATTTTCTCCCATTCTGAGGGTTGTCTTTTCGTCTTGTTTATGGTTTCCTTTGCTGTACAAAAGCTTTTAAGTTTCATTAGGCCCCATTTGTTTATTTTTGTTTTTATTTCCATTTCTCTAGGAGGTGGGTAAAAAAGGATCTTGCTGTGATTTATGTCATAGAGTGTTCTGCCTCTGTTTTCCTCTAGGAGTTTTATAGTGTCTGGCCTTCCATTTAGGTCTTTAATCCATTTTGAGTTTATTTTTGTGTATGGTGTTAGGGAATGTTCTAATTTCATTCATTTACATGTAGCTGTCCAGTTTTCCCAGCACCACTTATTGAAGAGGCTGTCTTTTCTCCATTGTATATTCTTGCCTCCTTTATCAAAAATAAGGTGACCATATGTGTGTGGGTTTATCTCTGGGCTTTCTATCCTGTTCCATTGATCTACATTTCTGTTTTTGTGCCGGTACCATACTGTCTTGATTACTGTAACTTTGTAGTATAGTCTAAAGTCAGGGAGCCTGATTCCTCCAGCTCCATTTTTCTTTCTCAAGATTGCTTTGGCTATTTGGAGTCTTTTGTGTTTCCATACAACCTGTGAACTTTTTTGTTCTAGTTCTGTGAAAAATGCCATTGGTAGTTTGATAGGGATTGCACTGAATTTGTAGATTGCTTTCGGTAGTAGAGTCATTTTCAGAACGTTGATTCCTCTGATCCAAGAACATGGTATATCTCTCCATCTGTTTGTATCATCTTTAATTTCTTTCGTCAGTGTCTTATAGTTTTCTGCATACAGGTCTTTTGTCTCCTTAGGTAAGTTCATTCCTAGGTATTTTATCCTTTTTGTTGCAATGGCAAATGGGAGTGTTTCCATAATTTCTCTTTCAGATTTTTCATCATTAGTTATAGGAATGCAAGAGATTTCTGTGAATTAATTTTGTATCCTGCTACTTTACCAAATTCATTGATTAGCTTAGTAGTTTTCTGGTAGCATCTTTAGGATTCTCTATGTATAGTATCATGTCATCTGCAAACAGTGACAGTATTACTTCTTCTAGTCCGATTTGGATTCCTTTCATTTCTTTTTCTTCTCTGATTGCTGTGGTTAAAACTTTCAAAACTATGTTGAATAATAGTGGTGAAAGTGGACGATCTTGTCTTGTTCCTGATCTTAGAGGAAATGGTTTCAGTTTTTCACCATTGAGAACGATGTTGGCTGTGGGTTTGTCATACATAGCCTTTATTATGTTGAGGTAAGTTCCCTCTATGCCTACTTTCTGGAGGGTTTTTATCATAAATGGGTGTTGAAATTTGTCAAAAGCTTTTTCTGCATCTATTGAGATGATCATATGGTTTTTCTCCTTCAGTTTGTTCATATAGTTTATCACATTGATTGATTTGCATATATTGAAGAATCCTTGCATTCCTAGGATAAACCCCACTTGATCATGGTGTATGATCCTTTTAATGTGCTGTTGGATTCTGTTTGCTAGTACTTTGTTGAGGATTTTTGCATCTATGTTCATCAGTGATATTGGCCTGTAGTTTTCTTTCTTTGTGACATCTTTGTCTGGTTTTGGTATAAGGGTGATAGTGGCCTCGTAGAATGAGTTTGGGAGTGTTTCTCCCTCTGCTATATTTTGGAAGAGTTTGAGGAGGATAGGTGTTAGCTCTTCTCTAAATGTTGGACAGAATTTGCCTGTGAATCCATCTGTTCCTGGGCTTTTGTTTGTTGGAAGATTTTTAATCACACTTTCAATTTCAGTGCTTGTGATTGGTCTTTTTATATTTTCTATTTCTTCCTGGTTCAGTCTCAGAAGGTTGTACTTTTCTATGAATTTGTCCATTTCTTCCAGGTTGTCCATTTTATTGGCATGCAGTTGCTTGTAGTAATCTCTCATGATTCTTTGTAGTTCTGCAGTGTCAGTTGTTACTTCTTTTTCATTTCTAATTCTGTCGATTTGAGTTTTCTTTCATTTTTTCTGGATGAGTCTAGCTAGTAGTTTATCAATTTTGTTTATCTTCTCAAAGAACCAGATTTTAGTTTTATTGATCTTTGTTATTGTTTCCTTCATTTCATTTTCATTGATTTCTGATCTGATCTTTATGACTTCTTTCCTTCTGCTAACTTTGGGGTTTTCTTGTTCTTCTTTCTCTAATTGCTTTCAGTGTAAAGTTAGGTTGCTTATTTGAGATTTTTATTGTTTCTTGAAGCAGGATTGCATTGCTATAAACTTCCTTCTTAGAACTGTTTTTGCTGCATTGCATAGGTTTTGGGTCATCTTTTCATTGTCATTTATTTCTAGGTATTTTTAAATTTTCTCTTTGATTTCTTCAGTGATCTCTTGGTTGATTAGTAGTGTATTGTTTAGCCTCCATGTGTTTGTATTTTTTACAGATTTTTTCCTGTATTTGATATCTAGTCTCATTGTGTTGCAGTTGGAAAAGATACTTGATATGATTTCAACTTTCTTAAATTCACCAAGGCTTGATTTGTGACCCAAGATATGATTTATCCTGGAGAATGTTCCATGCACACTTGAGAAGAAAGTGTATCCTGTTGTTTTTGGATGAAATGTCCTATAAGTATCAATTAAGTCCATCTTGTTTAATGTATCATTTAAAGCTTGTGTTTCCTTATTCATTTTTATTTTGGATTATCTCTCTATTGGTGAAAGTGGGGTGTTAACGTCCCCTACTATGAATGCATTTCTGTTGATTTCCCCTTTTGTGGCTGCTAGCATTTGGCTTATGTATTGAGGTGCTCCTATGTTGGTTCATAAATATTTACAATTGTTATATCTTCTTCTTGGATTGATCCCTTGATCATTATGTAGTGTCCTTCTTTGTGTCTTGCAATAGTTTTTATTTTAAAGTCTATTTTGTGTGATCTGAGAATTGCTACTCCAGCTTTCTTTTGATTTCCATTTGCAAGGAGTATCTTTTTCCATTCCCTCACTTTCGGTCTGTATGTGTCCCTAGGTCTGAATTGGGTCTCTTGTAGACAACATATGTACGGATCTTCTTTTTGTATCCTTTCAGCCAGTCTATGTCTTTTGGTTGGAGCATTTAATCCATTTACATTTAAGGTAGATATCGATATGTATGTTCCTATTACCATTTTCTTAATTGTTTTGGGTTTGTTATTGCAGGTCTTTTCCTTCTCTTGTGTTTCCTGCCTAGAGAAGTTCCTTTAGCATTTGTTGTAAAGCTGGTTTGGTGGTGTTGAATTCTCCTAGCTTTTGCTTGTCTGTGAAGGTTTTAATTTCTCTGTCAAATCTGAATGAGATCTTTGCTGGGTAGAGTAATCTTGGTTTAGGTTTTTCCCTTTCATCACGTTAAATATGTCCTGCCACTCCCTTCTGGCTTGCAGAGTTTCTGCTGAAAGATCAGCTATTAACCTTATGGGGATTCCCTTGTATGTTATTTGTTGCTTTTAATATTTTTTCTTTGTATTTAATTTTTGATAGTTTGATTAATATGTGTCTTGGCATGTTTCTCCTTGGATTTATCCTGTATGGGACTCTGCGTTTCTTTGACTTGACTGACGATTTCCTTTCCCATATTAGGGAAGTTTTCAACTATAATCTCTTCAAATATTTTCTCAGTCCCTTTCTATTTCTCTTCTTCTTCTGGAACCCCTATAATTCGAATGTTGGTGCGTTTAATGTTGTCTCAGGGGTCTCTGAGACTGTCCTCAATTCTTTTCATTCTTTTTTCTTTATTCTGCTCTGTGGTAGTTATTTCCACTATTTTATCTTCCAGGTCACGTATCCATTCTTTTGCCTCAGTTATTTTGCTATTGATTCCTTCTAGAGAATTTTTAATTTCATTTTTTTGTGTTGTTCATCATTGTTTGTTTGCTCTTTAGTTCTTCTAGGTCCTTGTTAAACGTTTCTTGTATTTTCTCCATTCTATTTCCAAGATTTTGGATCAACTTTTCTAACATTACTCTGAATTGTTTTTCAGGTAGACTGCCTATTTCCTCTTCATTTGTTTGTTCTGGTGGTTTTTTACCTTGCTCCTTCATCTGCTGTGTGTTTCTCAGTCTTCTCATTTTGCTTAACTTACTGTGTTTGGGGTCTCCTTTTCACAGGCTGCAGGTTTGTAGTTCCCATTGTTTTTGGTGTCTGCCCCCAGTGGCTAAGGTTGGTTCAGTGGGTTGTGTAGGCTTCCTGGTGGAGGGGACTGGTGCCTGTGTTCTGGTGGATGAGGCTGGATCTTGTCTTTCTGATGGGCAGGACCATGTCCCGTGGTGTGTTTTGGGGTGTCCATGACCTTGTTATGATTTTAGGCAGCCTCTCTGATAATGGGTGGGGTTGTGTTCCTGTGTTGCTAGTTGTTTGGTGTAGGGTGTCCAGCACTGTAGCTTGCTGGTCATTGAGTAGAGCTGGGTCTTAGCATTCAGATGGAGATCTCTGTGAGAGCTTTCGCCATTTGATATTTCATGGAGCCGGGAGGTCTCTGGTAGACCAATGTCTTGAACTCGGCTCTCCCACCTCAGAGGCACAGGCCTGACACCCGGCCGGAGCACCAAGACCCTGTCAGCCACACGGCTAAATAAAAGTTTCTCAGCCTTTCACAGGTAACCTGACTCAGACAGAATGGATAGAGATGGGTAGGTGGAACTCATAGAGTCACAGGCACCTCCCACGTGTCCGCTCCGGGCAGCTCCTCCCGGAGAGCCGCCTGTGACTTACACAGGATCCCCAGTTGGGACATGGATTCTTAATGGTGATATATTTTTTCATTTAGCACACTATATTATTGAAGGTTTTTATAATATCCTAAAATAACAAATAAAATCAGACATTATCTTTTTCTGATATCACTTTTTTTAAAATTTATTTATTTATTTTTGGCTGCATTGGGTCTTCATTGTTGCATGCGGGCTTTCCCTAGTTGCAGGGAGTGGGGGTTACTCTTTGTTGCCGTGTGTGGGCTTCTCATTGCGGTGGCTTCTCTTGTTGTAGAGAGCAGGCTCTAGGGCACGCAGGCTCAGTATATGTGGCGCACGGGCTTAGCTGCTCCGCAGCATGTGGGATCTTCCCAGACCAGGGCTTGAACCCATGTCCTCTGCATTGGCAGGCAGATTCTTAACCACTGCACCACCAGGGAAGTCCCTGATATCATTTTTTAATAGAAGAATCTTATTGGAAAAATTGCAGCTGAACATTCTGGAATTACTGAGCCAGTTTTGTATAATAGTTCATATGAAATAGGTGTAGGGACTGTGATGACAGCAATTGTTCCTGAGAGCCTTCATCACAATGGACATTTGGCCAATGAGCCCAGGATTTCAGAGTCTGGGCTAAGGCATGATTAGTTTGTTGATCTACAGGATGACTTTGTGAATGCCATGTTACATCACATAATAATTTATGTTCCTGGGAAGCTTCCATAGAGGTTTTGAGTAAAGAAATACAGGCATAAGAATAAATGGATTAGGAAAGATGGGAGGTAAAGACTATTTTCCTTAGCTACTTCTTCAGATGATTTTGAGACAGCAAAATGGGAGTGGCAGGTGAGGGAAAATGTAAGAGAAGATAGGTCAGCGCCACTCCTCCCTCTGCCTGGTGTTGACCCTGACGCTGCAAAAGACTGGCCACTCTCCATCCAGAGGCAGAGTGTAGATAATTTGAGATGACACCCATATCTAGGGAGTCAACATCCACCAAAATGGGGAAATAGTAAGTTTTTTGCCCTTTCTTTGGGCAAACTGTGAGTGGAGTAGCTTTTGAAGAACTCTACTTTTCCAGTTCTTCCACTTTTTTTTTTTTTTAATTAATTAATTTATTTATTTATGGCTGTGTTGGGTCTTCATTTCTGTGCGAGGGCTTTCTCTAGTTGTGGCAAGCGGGGGCCACTCTTCATCGCGGTGCGCGGGCCTCTCACTATCGTGGCCTCTCTTGTTGCGGAGCACAGGCTCCAGACGCGCAGGCTCAGTAGTTGTGGCTCACGGGCCTAGTCGCCCCGCGGCATGTGGGATCTTCCCAGACCAGGGCTCGAACCTGTGTCCCCTGCACTGGCAGGCAGATTCTCAACCACTGTGCCACCAGGGAAGCCCCAGTTCTTCCACTTTGAATAGTGCAGCACAAAGAATCTGCTAGGCATCAGAGAAAGAAAGCTCTGGAAAACTTGCTCTTCAAGTGCCTAGCATTTAGTGCCTGTTATTGTAGCTAGTGCCCAGTAAATGACAGAGACTATCGCCATTATCAGTATCTTCATGTTAAGAATGCTTATTCACAAATATGAATATCATTGAGCTTTCCCAGAGACAGAATTTGGGCTTAGAAATGCCCGTTTCTTTGGAGCTCATGCATCAGTTTGCATGCTTCTGCTGTTTATTATAAACATCATTTCTTTCTATAAAAACAGTCACTCTTTAGTACAGTGGTCTACTATAATTTATTATCACACTAAAACTATTTCTACATTATCAGTACTAAAACACTTTACTGTTGAAACAAGCAAACAGATTAAGGAAAGCTATCATACTTTTCTTGCTTTGGGGTAAGGAAAACAGTAAAAGTAACCATAGATTTAATAAAAGACATTAGGAAATGAAGTCTTCTCAGAATCTTTTTGTTTAGTCAATTTGGTTACATTTTAAAGAAGACACATCAAATGAAGGCTAGAATATGTGATCATCCAATTTTGATTTTCCCCTAGTCATAGTAAAGTCAGGAAATAGTAAGGTAAGAAAATCTAGCATTCCTTTCCAAGGGAAAAAATAGCACTTTTAAAAATAAGGTGAAAATGAAATTTTTTTCTGGTAAACAATCACAAATATTTTACTTTGCTGAACTTAAGGAAATCAATTTGGGAGAGACTTACTGGCAAAATAGGGATATGGGGTTAAGAGATATGAATTACTACATATAAACTAGATAAGCAACAGGATATATTGTTATCGCACAGGGAATTATAGCCATTATCTTGTAATAATTTTTAATGGCATATAATCTGTAAAAATCCTGAATCACTATGCTATACATCTGAAACTAATATAATATTGTAAATCAACTATACTTAAATTAAAAAAAGAAATTGACAAAGAAGATTATAAAATGAGTTGTTAGGAACAATGTCTCAAACATTTTAAATAAGCGCTGGCTTCAAACAGCCTTGAAAGTGTGCTTTAGAGTTACCATTCTGTTCCTGTCAGCCCTAGAGAGTATATGTATTACTAACTAATCTAAAAATTAAATAGTCATTCCCAAATAAAATCAATCAATTCATTGTGATTGATTAAAGTTAAGTAAATTGCTTTTCTATCTGCATGACATTTAGGGAAGCAATACAAGTATAAACACACGCACACATCTCCAAGAAAAATGGCCTGTTCACTGTGGGAGCTTTGGCTGCTGATTTTTAACTGCTGTCCCCAGAGCTTCCAGAAATCAGGTGATTCAGGATGCAAGCACATAATCCCTTCACACCAATAATTAAGGGCAACACAGAGTAACTGGGCTGTGTCAAGACAACCAGATAATAAACACATGCACACGTGTTAAGCTGCACTACTTTACAGCTCATTCTGTGCAAACACAGTAATTTACATTTCCATTTTACCAGCATGAGTTGCCCTCAGGATAGCAAAAAAGTAAAAAGGCCCAGCCAGAGAGGGCAAGGGGACAGGATCTTAGGAGGTGAAACACATTTCTTTCCTTTTGAAGCAATATTATAGGATTTGTAACAAGGCTGGAGGGAATAGTTCATAGCTAGAGCTTTTCAAAGTAATACGAAATAAATGGTCTGAAATAAACCAGCTGTAGCATTAAGACGCAGAAAGTTTATGACATGCATATACTTTATGCCCTTGCAGCTCGGATAAAACACATTTCTTTTTTGTTTGGCTATGATAAGGATATTATGCATTTGAAGAAAATTAAAGTTTCAACAAACTCCACCATAAAAAGCAACAGCTAAAGCAGATTGAAGTGATAGAGAAACCTGCTTACAATTGGCACACAGATATTTATCAGTGCTGCAAGTTCATGAGGTTTATAATTCCTGTATAAAGAACCAAATCAATATGGCCTTGCCCTAAAGGCAATATTTACATCGATTGTCCAACTCAGATTAAGAACAACTTAATCCACAGGAATGCAACTACTCTAATTTATGCATGGTGAATGTGACTCAATGTTTTGTGGGATTGTGAAGAAAAAGCTAGATAAATATCCTGTGATTTGTTCATGCACTCTTTTAAGACTTTTGAGTTGGTAACCTAACTAATCTGGAATGAGATATTGATATTAGGAAGGTGACACTTGGGCTTTTTTGTGAATTACTCTACAGTGACTTCAATGAGATGGACAAAACAAAACAGTGCTCTCTGCAAACTCTGCCATTCTGTCCATCCTCCTTCAATTTACATTTTGGAAAACTTTTTTTTTTTTTCAATCTACTATATGCCTCCTACATGGTAGCAACAGGTCATCAAGTTTTTACTGTAAAGCTACAACTTTTAGATGGAAAGCCAATTACTGATACAAAGTATGTTGAACTGAAAGTTATTTTCAGAAAGCAAAAGTGAAAGCCAAAGAAACTAATGCTTACAAGACTATATTAGTTACATTGAGATTATTTGAGAGCATATAGGCATGAGTATGGTCTCTGTACTAATTGCCATGAGAACATGCTATTCCCTTTAAGGCTGATGATTAGTAATTGCCACAATAACCCAGCCATAGTTTGGAAAAGCAAAACACCTGGAATGATTTGTTTCACCAGAAGAAAAAAAATGAGTCTTTTATTAGATATAAACACTTTGTTTCTTAAAAGAGTATTTCTTTCAGAGAAATATTAAAAAGAGACTAAATTGATTGGTATTAAAATAAGGGGCGAAAGCCCTGTTTTTCCTACCAGTTGGATATCATGTAACTCCAAAATAAACAGTTTATTCTAAAGGCTCTCCCCTGGTTGGTTGACAAAGTGGAGTAAGGCGTTTCACATAAACAGAGGTTGTTTATATTTACTTGGCAGTTAGGAAAGGGAAAAGGCTCCTATTTAGATTTTAGCAAGTAGTAATAAGGAAATTGAAGATATGCTTTGCCTTTCAGCCACGCAGAGCCGACTATAGTATCTACTCCCCATCATGTGCATTATTTGAATATAAACCACCAGTTACCCTTCATGTTAGCTTAAGTATGCTGAAATGCAGCCCTGTAAAAATTACTTAATGCAGAGCTGTGGATTCCCTTCTCTGTTTAAAATAAATTTGACTTGCTCAATTCTCCCATAAAACTACTTTTGAATTCTCTTTGTCAGGGGGGAAGTTATCCAATTACAAATCAACAACTGCGAAAACTGAAATGGTAAAGCCAAAACGGCAGCAAATAGTTTAGAAACTTACAATGTCCATTCCCAAAATGAAGTCTTTTTTCATCCGCACCATGTTTTGACTTGTTATAGCCACAAAACCTAGAGGTAAATCAAAGGAAGAGAACACAGAAAGAAAACATACTTAAAACAATTATCTATGTTCAGAATGTGCAAAGCACAAAAAATAAAGCATTTTGCACAAACAAATAAATGCTTTAGTGAAAGTTTAATGACTTCATATTTTCTAAATCCTCTAGAGAAAGCCTCTTTCTCTGGGGACCCTGGAGAGCTGCCTAATGAGGAGATATGGAGAGATGCTTCCCCACTGTGCAGACCCCTTCAGTTCAGTTTTTATAATGGCCCTAGAAAGTGTTTATAGTATTTTTTTAAAAAAACGACTGCTGTTAGAATGAATGAAGGGTAAAGTTTCCATTGTTAGTGATTAGTGCTGTGCAGTGTTACCAGTGTTCTGGGTGAGAAAGTGTCAGGAAAATCTGGGGTGTATTTGATGAGAGAAGGCATAATTGAAAAAAGAAAGTAAAAACCAAGAGTGAGGGTCAAAAGAGAGAAGTGGTGGGTGTTGGAGATTGGGGCAAGAATTTAATGAAAAAAAGAAACTCGAAACTAAAGATGGAGAATCAAAAGAAAGGGAGGAAAAAAAGAAAGATCTACAATACAAGTGGAGACATTCTTATTGTTAAAATATTTTACTGACCACACTTCCGATTTTAGTGGCAATTGAGGGGAGCAAGCAATGCAATAATGAAAGTACGTCAGAAAACAGACTGTGAACTCACCTCCCAATCAAAACGTAGGTGACGACCGTGAGGAGAATAATTGCTACTGCCGCTGAAATGGCAATCATTACCACTTGGCTATTTTCCCCGGAAATGGAGAAAGCTGTGAGGTTGGAGAGAAAAAATAAGAAACGACCAGGCATTAACACATCATAACTAACATCTACGTGAAAACGTTGATAAATTAAGTCCTATTTATTTTGCTTTTACCTAAAATACGTCTTGCTGTCTGATACAACGTAAAAAGAATTCTTCACTTAGTGTAAAAAATAGACATTTTGTATAATTTTACTTGAAATTTCTGATTAATAAGATTAAATACTCTGCTTTCATTGACATCAATCAAAACTATTTGGGCATCTACTGCATAAAATATGCTGGACTGGTTTTCTCTATACTCATTGGCAAGAAACTCATCAAAAAAACAGTAATTATCAGAGAAATATAGGGAATAGGTAAGATTTCCCAGAATGAAACTCTAAAAGCTTTCTCATTACCTTGTTTAGTCTCCAGTATCTGTATTTATTTAAAAGGTGGTATAAGCCTGTCCTATGGACCTCAACACATCTTACCAACAAATTGTTCCTGTCCCTGCATTTCCTACCTTTGTAGATGGCCCATCACTCATTCACTCACCAACATGAGGTATTGGCAAAAATTGTCCAGGAGCCAGATCTAGCCTGCCATCGGTTTTTGTATAGCTCAGAAGCTTAGAAGAATTTACATTTTTTTAATAGTCAAAAGAAGATTCTGTGATATATGAAAATTACATAAAATTCAAATTTTTGTGTCTATAAATAAAATTACATTGGAACACAGCCACATTAATTTCTTTGTGCATTGTCTATGGCTGCTTTTATGCTACAATTAGCCAAGTTAGGTAGGAGCAACAGAGACTGTATGTACACAAAGCCTAAACTATTTATTCTCTAGCCCCTTACAGAAAACGTTTACTGACCCTTGACCTAAACCAATGATTCTCTAAATTTAATGTTCACATAAATCATTTGAGGAGCTTTTGGAAAAAGCAGTTTCTGATTCAGTCCGTCTGGAGGGGGCACTGAGACTGTGCGTATCTTATGAGCGCCCAGTGATGCTGCTGATTCCAGACTACAACCTTTTGAGTAGCAAAGATGTCGACCATAAATATAGTCACCTTGTCCTCTCCCTCTCCTGATTTTTCTATATCCAATTAATCACCAAATTCTTTTAAATATTTTAGTTTCTGTCTTCACTTCTCTCCTGGATTACAATAAGAAATTCCCAACGGATCTCTACTTGCAGGCCTTTCCTATCTTCTACCTGGCCACCAGAGTACTCCTTCTAAGCTATGGGTTTGATTACGTCATTCTCATGCAGGGGTCTCCATCACTTTCTGGATAAAACGCATGTAAAACCATTTAGGATCTGTTCTCTGCCTAAATCCCCAGGCTCATCTGCTAACAAAATCCATAAGCATTCAAATCTCTACACTTTCTAAAATATACGCAGTTCCTGGAACATTCCCTCTCATGCACTCATACTTTAATATTTATTGTTTTTGTAGTAAAGGCTGATTAAACAAATGAATCAGTGCTGTATCAAAAGAAAAGCTCAGAAGAGAGGGTTTAGTTATACTATCAGCTCTCCAGAAGCCAATATCACATCTTGAACCTGATGAACATCTAAGGTTGGAAGTTTTTCTCTAAAATAATGCAGTTTAGGGAATAAATCATGTAAATAAAAAAACATGGCAGATAGGCTGTTAAAAGTTTTCTAAGCATCTGAAAAAAAGAACTCAGAGTGTGGCAGGATGGTATACTCATAATATAAACTGTTGCAAGCACTTTATTCTTTACTACCAGAAAACTATTGTTTACACCACCACGGCAGTCGTGGGAGTGCCTGCTAGGATCTCCCTACTGCCAAGCCTGCAGTGGGCAGACAGCTCGCAGCTGCTGCACCTTCAGGATCCACTGCAGCCACGCGCTCCTCAATGACAAAACACGGCAAGGGGACTGGAGCCAGGCCATTTCTGCCCAATGCAGGGGTCCTGTAAGGGCAATCTTCATGCTGAGGCTCCCCGTTGGTTTGGTGAGACCCGCAGAGCTGCATTGCTCTCTGAGGCTCCGCCTCCTCAACTCTCTGCCTTCTGTCTGTCTTCATAGATGGCTGACCTACATCTCAGTCTCAGGCTCTGCTTGGCCATTTCTATTCCTCCCCTTTTATCTTTTATCTGTATCCCCACACTCCCTGAAGCTCACAAAATTCCACCTTAATATCTGCTTCACAGAAGACATGGACTGATACATTCCTATCCACTGGCTATAGATCTGTGAATCATTTGTAAAATAACTTAAACTTGTAATTCAGTAATGCTCCATGAACATATAATAATCACTTTATCTCATGCTTTTCACTTTGCATACTGTAGCAGCTTATAAAGAGCAGCAAGTTCTGAATTCGCTGGTAAATTTTAGCCAGTTTGTAAAATAAATGTCAGTGAAACTGGTAGAGGAAACATGACAGAAAAAAGAAGAATTCTCTATTTCTTTTCCTGTCAAAGATAGGATTAAACTAGACCTCTCTACAATTTCCTCTAGCTCTAAATATCTATGAGTCCCAGAGACTATCTAAAAGCACATAACCAAAGCCGATCATTTTTTGTTACTGAATTGGCAAACGTTTGAATGAATAGTATTGATTAAATTGTGTGTTATACAGTTGTCTAATAATTTTATGTGGCATACTGGCAAAAACTGATACCTATTATGTCTTAGGAATTCAGTTTGAATATGTTTTCCCACAAGCAAACTGCTCTCCCTGGTTCTAGTCTCTTCCCATTTTTGTCCATCCTACACATGCTGCCCACTCTCTCTCCCTAAAGCAGACCGGCAAGGAGCTCATTCTCGTGAACCAGAATGACTGGCTTTGTACCAATCTGCTGTGTGACATAATAATATGATTGCTGTGAGCATTAAAGGAGTTAATACAAGTTAAACACTTAGAACAGTGCTAAACATACAATAAGGGTTAGGTAAATGTTATATATTTTTATTATTTCATTTTCCCGGTAAAGAATTGGCAAAAGTACTCCCTATCCCACAAAATTACATATGAATATCTAATCTTGGTCTATAAAGTTCTCTATATAATGATTCCATTCTACCTTTGTCAGGCTTTCTTAATGTCCCCTAAAAATAGGGTCCAAGAGATTAAAGTTGTTGCATACCCATTCATTAAAAACAACAAAAAGGCAGTATGAAGCATTTAGGAGTGCTGACTAAATTGTCCCTGGGCTAATCTTCTTGAATAGTAATATCCAGTAGAATCCTCCATTTCCAAATCTCAGCTTTATCCCACATATTTTTGCTCTGGAAATTCCTTGGATGTTCAAATTATGTACGATTTATTTAAACACAAAACAAACATACACACACAGACACACACACACACACACACAGACACACACACACCCCGAGCGCTTACTATACTATTATACCAGGTAATATTTTAAGCATTTTACAAACAACAATTAATTTAATCAATATAAAAACCCTATTGAGTCATGCACAATGATCTTTCCCAATTTCCAGACAGGGAAGCTGAGGCAGTGAAAGTTGAAGCAGCTTGTCAAGGTCATCCTAATACACGGCAGCTCTCTCTAGGGTTCTTTCTCTAACTCCTACATTGTGCCTGCCTTTCTCAGGCACAAAGCACACACACTGGATTCAATTTCTGCCCACTGAGGCTTTCCAGACAGATGGACTGCCTGTTTTCCCAAACATGCCACATTGTTTCTTAAAGTCTGGGACTTCTTGCTTTGGTGGATGTCACCTTTGTTCTAGGAAAGTCCTTTTACTCATATACACTCTATGCTTTCTGTGGGACTTTTAGCATGACTTTTTTTTTTTTTAATATGCAATAGCAGCACTGGATCAGTACTCCAAAATCTGGAGATTCTAGGCTCACTGACTCCACTTACTAGCTATGCAGTCTCAGAAAAAACATATAAAACTCTGTGTCCTAGACCATGGATAAAAGGAAATCATAGTATCTTAATAGCTTACAGAACAGGATCAAATGAAATGTTTATGAAAATGCTTTACATACTGTCACAAAAATACATGGGTTCTAAAATCAGATCGATCATTTACCAATTGTGTAACTTTATAAATCTTACTTAACCTCTCTACGCCTCAGTTTCCTCTTCTGTAAAATGATGATAATAAATGTAAAGCACTGACACATAAATAGTAAGAAACTTTAAAGCACTTAGGAAAATATATAATCCACTGTGCCTCTATATTGTTACTGTAAACAAGATCAAAAAATACTAATTAAATTCCAGGTAAAAAGACACTATGTTCTACTAAGAAACATTTATATGTGTTATGAATAAAACTTTATAATTAAAAAAAAAAAAAACTAGAATAAGCAGCAAACTGTTAAAGAAATCCAAACACGAGCCTTTTTTTATACTTTTAAATATCAATCTATAACAAATAAGACTCTTAAATCCTTAGAGGTTTTATGAATATATCATTTTGATTTATAAAAAACAGAGAGTTTTGATTTTTGTCTTGTTTCCCCTTAAGACAAAAGGTACTTTTAAAACCTATATTTACTTATATTTAAAGTCTGGAAGAATTCTATGGTAAAGCAGTAAGAGTAAACTGATGTTTTTAAAAAAAATCAAACTGTCCAACTCAAAGATTTTTATAAAAGGAGAGGAGGGATATTAAAAAAGTTCCCTTTCTCTCTATGCTCTTTTCATCTGCTCTATCAATCAATGGAAATATAGCCAATATAAAGCTTATTTGCAAAAGTCCTAAGACCCTGAAGTTTTTAAATGGGCTATTTCTTAAACCTCAGACACTGAAGCCTCATTAGATGATCATGCATAACACTACCACAACTATATCTGTGGTAAATCTGAAATCACATTAAAATTTTAGAATTTGTTGTTGTTTTTGCAAATTTGTTTATCAGATAGGGTTAAGTGCTAATTCAGAACAAGAGAGGTTAGACTGATGTTCCAAAATATGCATCAGTATAATACACATTTATCTAATGGTGTTCTGCCCTTCTTGCCCCCCAATATGCCTAATCTCTACCACATGATATAATAAACATTTGATTTTTATATTTCTGTGATTTGTGATCTCTCTTGCTACAGCAAATCTAGGTTTTGTTGTTAATTCCAATAACTAACTATTGAATAACTATTCAATCTATAATCATTTCAAAACAAAGAACTTTCTTTGCGCCACTTAAAATTTACAAAAACATTTAGAATTACAAATGTTAAATTGCAATTATATTTTGTTATTGTGTCATCTAAAATTTTAAATTTGTTTTAAACCTTGTTCACGTGGATTTCCCTGGTATTTTGCAGCATTTTGTTTCTAAGGTCCTCAAAGAGTGATTTCTCCATATTCATTCCATCACAGGAGGATTAGGAGAGGTCTTGAAGTACAGTCTCCACATCTGAGACTTGAATCCCCTTCGATATCCAAGGGGGAATGGTTCTAGGACTCCCTACAGATGCCAAAATCCGAGGATGCTCAAGTCCCTTATATAAAGTGGTGTAGTAATTGCATATAACCTAAGCACATCCTGCCCTATAATTTAAACCATCTCTAGATTACTTACAACACCTAATACAACTTAATGCTATGTAAATAGTTGTTGGATTGTCACAAACTAAAGCTGTGCTTTCTGGAACTTTCTGGAATTTTTTTGTATATATTATATCTATATAATATACATTAAATTTTATTGAAGTATACTTGATTTACAATGTTGTATTAATTTCTGCTGTACAGCAAAGTGACTCAGTTGTACATATATAGATTCTTTTTCAAATTCTTTCATATTCTTTTCCATTATGGGTTATCACAGGATATTGGATATAGTTTTGTATTTTTTTGATACAAGGTTGGTTGGATCTACGGACGTGGAACCTGTGGATCTGGAGGGCCAACTGTGTAGATTTATGTTTTTGAGGATGGCAGCTCTCCTTTGAGTAGAAGAATTGTCATGTTTCAGCTGTGAGATAATAATTTCTAACACTAGATTCTTATACCCTGTAGAAGGTAGAGCTCGTTATTGTAAACAGCATTTCTAATTGTTCGACAAAAAGTGTGCCATAAAATATTTACTTTATCATATTAAACAACTTTTATAATTTTTGTTAATCTTGAATGTTTCTATGAGGGATGAAATTTGGGCATAAAATATTACCATACCAATAACAATGTGATTTTATATCATGAATAAAATATTTAGAAAATAGGAAATATAGATGCCAGGGAGAAATGGCGAATTGGAACTGTCAAAAGAGATTACTGCGTGTCCTTTCGGTAGAGTGCTAGGCATTGTCAGACTCTCCCTGGATAATCTGTTTCTAAAGGGTGTTCATCTTTGATTGTCTTCCTGGCCTGTTTTGCAATGATGAAATTAGTTGTAGACAATGAATAGTTATATATATATGATTTTTCTCATTACAATTAGAATGATACATTCACTAGAGATATGACTGGTTTATGTGAATTAGAAAAGATGACCCCAATCATTATATTTATTGTCTTATAGTATATTAACCAGTTTTGGACAGATTAACCAATTTGTTTAAGTATTCCTGATTGTCTACACACTCATACACACGAACAGACACAAACATATACAAATATGTATGTATATGTGTATCTGTATCTGTTCTTCAAATTTCTCTTTAAATCAGTTTACTCTCTTACTAGTCTCTTCATTAATTAGTAAGTTAAATAAAATCTTTAATTCGTGTTCATTTTATATTAATATCGTAGCCATGATTTTCCCTTTTGAAACATTTTAGCAGAGGGTTTTTCTAATATGAAGTGAATGCATTTGAAGAAAATTAGAATGTTACTGGGAAAATGTTTGCCAATTTTAGATAAATTTAGTGTCAGACACACAGGACCAACCGAATTACTTGTGAATGTGAATGAGGTGATGAATCAGGTTTAGAAAATCCTTAATCTCCAAGTAGTACAAGATTAAATGTGTTAAGGATTAAAACAATATTAAGTTCCTCGTGGATCATCACGTTTCTTTTTTGTAGTTCGTTGAACCATACAATGAACCTGAAATATCTGGATTAACAGGTACTAGAAGTTAAAATGTTACCATATTAAATAATGATCCTCAAAGGAATTTATGGCCAATAGAAGATCAGAAGCATTCCAGGCATTAGAATATGTTTGATTTGTAAAAGAGAAAAAAATAAAACACACACACACAGATGTACACTTACACAAACACAAGTACACAGACCCAATGCTATGCAAAATTGTTAAATGTCCTCCAGGCGATATACTTTCAATGTATCACATTTAGCTAAAACTTATAGTGAGAATGAATTATCAGACACCTTCGCAACAGCCCTTTCCCCCGTACACTATATTGAAAAAATACGTACAGTCTGGGCTAGTTTCGAACTCAAACTTGCGACTGTTGGTCCCAAATCCAGCTGCGGTCCGGGCTCGGATTTGGAATACATACGTAGTATCAGGCTTGAGGCTACTGATGGTAACATTTGTGCCTCTTGCCCTGAGAATCGTATAACTTGTCTCTTGTTCCTGCTTTGAGGTAAGAAAAATCACGTTAAAATCGAATCTTCCTAATGCTGTCAAATGGTAAAAAGGTGAACCACTCAAAACCAATTCTTTTAAATTTTTAACACAGCTCATAGGACAGATAAAAGAGGTGACAATCATTTAACTCTCTGAATGTAATAGAGGCATTTTAAGCAAAAAATATTTACAGAATTTCCCAACTTGGATAAAATAATTTGTTCCCTGCACATAATGCAGGAAAAGTTAGTTTTCATTTTTACCAATTACTGAATATGTGGATGAAAATAAGTTCTCTTCAAAGCTGAGGCTGAATGAAAGCTTCAGTCTAATTCCAAGAATAAACTTATAAAGACGAAAATATCCCCTTGAATTAAACTTAACAGGAATGTCCTACTGATTCTCAGAAAATATTTCCATTAACTGTAAAATATTAAACTTAAAAAGGTCCAGGTTTTATATATAAACTCTACATTAATAACTTTCTTAGTATCAGCTATATTTACACTGTGTTTAATCTAAGTCACTATGGTTTAGTAGACATGAAAATCTTCAGATAAAAGTCTAGAAATATTTCCCAGAAGGATTTACATTGTACAGTAGGAGATTCACACTGCACATTAATTGTAAAGACTTTTTGTGTCAAGCCTTGTTTATGAAAAGGGACTTCCAGGAATTGTGTTTTTCCTTTAACATACGTTAGTATATGAGCACTTTATGGGTCACCTAATTTCAAGTAATGGTGGAATATCCCTGTACCTGGTGTGGGACCTGGAGTGGGTGATATAGAACAATGCATATCCTCAACCAAAACTAAATAGAATATTACAGAAAAAATGTAGTGCGTTATAGATACTTTTTAGTTAAAAATGCTGGTTATGTATCAGATAGCATTTGAATTAGTATATTAAATAATAAAGAGGGCTGAATATATTTATTTTGTGGAAATCATTATTTCATGTGTTAAAAAAAATTATTAAGCATATACCCAGAACGTGGCTCTGTTCATCATCACTAATGAACTAAACAATCAAGAAAGCTAGACTTTGTAGAGCTTAAATTCTAGCAAAATGCTCAAAATATTTCTAAGCATCATATATATATTTGGAAATAATTTTAAAATTTATGAATGTATGCTATAAAAAATTTTTATATAAAGTATATTAAAAATAATATTACACATAAATATGCATCAAATTTAAAATGCTTAGAGAATAATAGATTCAGTCATTTTTTTCCTGCACTAATTAATATTGTTTTAAAATATGGATGTATATTGTGCTTTGTTAGTGGAGTTTGAGATAAGTTCAGAAAATGCTTTATGTTTGTAAAAGATATGAAGGTAAATTACTAGTATTTTTGAATCAGTTTCATAGATCTACAAGTTGGGTGTTCCCTGGGTCTGCTATCCAGTCTGAACTAAGGTGCATCATTAATTGTCTTTTTATTTTGTTGTATCATCTATAAAACATGGATTCTTATATTTGCCCAGTCTATCTTGTCACACTTTTAAAAAGAGAAGATCATGATCAAGTGAGTACCTGACAGTACCACAGTGGATCACTGAAAGCTAGGAGGTAACTTATTTATACTATGATTTTGGCACAGTGAGGTTTATAAGGTCTCACTTTCTTTCAGTGAAAGAGACATACCTTTTTCCCTGTAGGGGGCAGTATGAAAAAAAATGGGATCACATTTGTGAAATACATTAACTTCAATAAACAGAATAACTACATAGTGCAAAGGAATGTTTATACATTTTTTTTTTTTTGGACAACTGACCATACCACTAATTCTCATATCTCTAAAATAATCCATTTTCATGTAGAGGAAGGTATGCAATATGGGGGAAAACATACTACATGAGGAGTCATGGCTGCCAGAATTCAAAACAAAGATCTAATGTTTATTAGCAGTGAGGCTGTGAGAAATTCAGATAATGCCATCGACTCTCAGTTTTCTTATTTGTAAAAGAACCTATTTGCCCACTTTCATCAGATTATCAGACAGCTCAAAATAATGTATGCAGAAGTATTCTATAAATATAAACTATATCAACTCACAATTTGTTTTTATTTCATTTTAAAATACTTTGTAAACTGCAGCAGATACACGAATATGTCATGTTCATATTAGTAGCTATAAAACCACCCAGCTCTAATGATAAGATTTGAATACATCTTGCTTTCAAACCCAGCCATAAATTATAACCAGGGAGAAATAAGTGGTACTTAGAGTGATGAAATACCATGGCTTAAATTCTACTTATAAATAATCGTGTACCTATTTTTTATAATTGCATTACTGAACCACAATTTTATGATGTGAGGCAAACTTATCTACCCACTCCTATCTTCTACATTTCCTTGTACAAAGTCAAGAAAGCTTTCCATCATCAGTTCAATAACACAATCATTTTGTTATTAATTCAATGTTCCTATCTGTATTGAAGGAAATTCATGTGAGTGTGAAGGTCAGGAAATGATGCTTAAGGCAATGAACTCAGGAATAGTTCATCAATAGATTAAGGAATCGCTATATAATAGTTGGTAGAACAGGTGTCTCAGTGTGGAAGGACACAAATGTCATCTCTAATACCATAACTAGATGACTTAACATTTGATAGTGACATCTTTTGCTATGGCTTATTGCTATAGAATGGAGGATATTTGACACAATGATTTCTAAACCCTTCTCTACCTATAAATCAAAGGTATCACACGACCAGAATTCTAAACAGAGCTCTTTCACTTGCTAGCAGTGTCATTGGTTTCTCTGAAAGAGCACACTCATGATAAGGTAACCTCTTTCCCTACACAACTCAACCCTTTAACATTATCTCCCCACCTTTTCATAGTATTTGACCTCATAGTCCAATATGATCCCATTAGGATGTTCAGGTTCTTGCCAGGATAAAGAAATGCTGTTTCTGGATGTCCGATCTTTCTTAATCATCATGACAGGTGATGGAGCTGTAAAGAGAGGATGGGAGGGGATGATGGGATGAGGAAAATTAATCGGATTGGGAAGGGCAGTAAAGAAGAGCAGAGAGGCAAGGGAACAAGCAAACGGAGTCTATTGTTGTTCTAATCTTTGGCAAGAAAGCACTATTTCCATTTCAAAGGCTCTTGAGTATTAATCTGGCCTCATATCAAGCCTCCGAAGCTGGATTATAGCCCTGGTACATACAGGCCTATGGAAAATGAGCTGAGATTTTCAGCTGCTGGTGGATTAGTGGCAAGTGAGCATATGCTTTCAATCTGCTACTATAAAGTAAGCAATGAAATATATGTGATATATTAAAAAAAGAACAAAACATCAGGACTACCTATTTGTTATAACGTTGCAAAGTTATGAATACCAGATTCTGCAGCTCACTGATAACATTTTCATATGCAACTCTGTAAGAAGACCAGAATCCATTACACACAAGGAGTCCCATGGTATCCATAGGTAATAATAATATTCAGTGTATTGTAAAATAGGTAGGATTTAGGACATAGTGTAGTAGATCTTGACTTCTGACAAAAGTCTCTCATGAATAAAAATATATATCAGGAAAAAACCATCCCTGCTTTTACATTTTCATTTCTTAAAAAAATATATATTTAATAAGAAGTACTGAGGAAATGAGTGCTGTTTGTGTCACAACTCTATAGATACATTTTGAGGTATCTTATTGGGTGATGACTCTATATTTGCTATGTTTTTCTATGCATTATCAAAAGTATAGAATATGAATAAAAAACAATCTGTTTGGATCAGATATCATAGGGTCACCATTTTTTCTAATGGAAGATTAAATATGTTTTAAGAGGTATACTTCAAATCCTTCCATTAAAAAGAAAAATGCATACTATCCATCAAAGTACCTTTGCTTTCTATTTTTTTCTTTTTTAATAAATTTATTTATTTTTGGCTGTATTGGGTCTTTGTTGCTGCGCGTAGGCTTTCCCTAGTTGTGGTGAGCGGGGGCTACTCTTCGTTGTGGTGTGTGGGCTTCTCATTGCAGTGGCTTCTCTTGTTGCAGAGCACAGGCTCTAGGCACGCGGGCTTCAGTAGTTGTGGCATGCGGGCTGAGTAGCTGTGGCTCGCGGGCTCTAGAGTACACGCTCTGTAGCTATGGTGCACAGGCTTAGTTGCTCCGCGGCATGTGGGATCTTCCCGGACCAGGGATTGAACACGTGTCCCCTGCATTGGCAGGCAGATTCTTAACCACTGTGCCACCAGGGAAGTCCTACCCTTGGTTTCAAATTTCAATCTTGCTACAATGGCCAACCAAAATATCTCACTGTGGAGTTCGGTGGCATTCTGCTGTAATGGAATGCAGCAAAATAAATTACAAACATGAAACAAACAAAAATGTAGAATTCTCAGGCACATCAACTGCTGAATTGCTTTCATTGCTAAAGGACATATTTTTTTATAGATTTTTCTCAAATCAAGGACTATTAGAACCCAGTATATCTGTATTCCCTACAACAGCTAGCAATAAATGTTCCCTATATGTTGATTTGAAGTTTCTATGATTATTACTTGATGACTTTTGCATCCAACCTCTCACCTAAATTGTTCCTGTCTATAAATGCCTTTCATTTTTATTCTTCACTTAAAAATAGAGCTTTCATTAAACTTGCCTTGTGACACTTTTTTAGAAAGTATAAACCTAAATGAAAGATCTATTGCAGTACATTTTCCATCCACCTATTTCTATTATTTGTAAGATCTTCTTAGGAACTTTTGTACTTAAAGCCTCATTACTTTAATGGCCAGGGGATGATTACTTAATCGTTTTCCAAAGAAAAATGTAGGTGTTGATTTTCTGATAGAAAAGTAAAATCATTTTCTTATTCACATCTTGCTCCCATTAACAATTAACATTCTTTCATGTAACTTGATGTCATTTACCTTTTATGTTCACTTTCTGTCTATTCAATATTATTGTTTTATTTCTCAAACTGGTTTCACAACACCCCCAGCTCTCACCCCGAGGCAGTTTGCTGCTCTGAAATTGATTCTAAGCAAAGGATAAGTTATTTTGGTTATATTTAGTTGAAATTTTAAAAACATATTTGAAGTTTATAAACACGTCACTGAGTTAGAAATAAATAACAGGTACATTAAATTTTTAAGAATTAATTTCTTTTTACTTACTCTAATACTTAGAAAAATCAATTTATTATTTAATCGTTAATAGAATAATTTCAGCCCCAATGTCCTTGGAACGAAATTTTGCTTTTTGTACAAAAATAATAGAGAAATTCTACCAACTTTCCTCCTGAAGTAAATCTATTAATAGAATAACTTCTAATGTGTGCTTACAGAGCATTTCAAAGAAGCTGAATGTTGGAACACTTCCCTAGTAAACCCATGGAGACCCTCCCTACTTCATTTCATATCACCATGAACCTGGTTTCTTTTTCTTAACAGTTAAAATACATTTTCAAGAAGGTTTGAAAATTACCGGGTATAGCATCTCTCCTTAGAAAAGAGGAGAGAGAAAATAATTCATTTCCAAGAACAGTTGTGAAGATCGTATTAAGTTTTTAATGAAAGCTTTCCAGGCTCTTTTGGGGAGCTGCTTAAATTTTATTGCTTCTGCACTGAGCAAGACTTTATAACTGTTGAAATTCTTCAAAGGTCTTTGAGCAAGCTGCAGTGCCCTGTTGGACTGTAATAAATAGCCTTTTGTAATTCCACACTTACTTAAGTAGAGGCAATTGCTCGACGCTTGTGCCACCTCTAAGTTAAATGAACCTTTTCGGATTGCTGCTTTTAGGCCCCTGTTAAGTCATTTGTTCTGCTCTTTTAATACACACCCTTTGTACTGGCTGCATTTCAGCAGTTTCAACCCAGTACACCAGCTGAAATCCTGTTACATTTAGGTAATGATCATCAATATTTCAATATTAATAAATAATTACCAGAAATTGTTTTTCTCTCCCCTAATAAATAATTTTAAGACATAATTAAACACATGTAGCAAGAGAAAAATTCCATGGGCATTCCACGGTATCCACGCTTTCTAAAATGTTTTCTAGAACACTTCTTAATTCATGTCTTGAAGTATAATTTATCTATACTTGCTCATGTGTTGTAATACAATTTGTAACATTGATGAGAAACAGTGATTATTTGTTTTTTGGTTGGTTTTTAGGTATCAAAGAGTGATGTGTTCAAAGTAATTTTCAAAATTCATAGAAATTCTTATTTTTCTGTATAAAAGAACGTGATACAATGTATATCAATGATGCAATGTATATCATACATTTGATTTATTTTATTCTCATTCCTCTGTTTTTTTAAATTTGTAATTCAAAGGAGTGGTGGGTAATAGTTGTACAGAATGAAAAAAAAATTCTAAAATTAGAGAAATGCTTGGAAGGAGAGTGAAAAGTTACTGAGGCAGAGGAAGCACAGGTTTTCCCTGGCAAAATGCTGGTGTATAAGCTAAAACAGCGATTACTGATGAACACTTCAACAGCCCAGGATTAAGAGATTTAGTCTGGTGACTTTTATATACCTCAAATTATATATTATTACAATGATTCTCTTATTAACAGGAAGAAGTTGATGACTAAGTAGGTTGCTATGAAACAGGTCCAGGAATTTACACAGTTTAGTGAATGAATAATTTTTTAGGGGGAAAAAAAATGAAGAAACTGGTAAGAAGAAAAATTAAAACAGTAGGAAGATAATAATTTTTAGTAAGTTAATAACTCTAAAGTAATGTCTGGGTGTGTAACATACATTTTTGTTGTGTTGGTATTTGAGAGGGAGCAAATATTTGATCCTTAGCTTTTGCTATTCTGAGTATAATTGGATATACGTGCTCTTTGCAAAATAAAGAAAGGAGATATGATATACTTGGTAAAGTGAAATTTTATTTTTAACTAAAATATTTCTTAAAAGAATACAAATACAAGAGAAAAACTGTGAAGGTTGGGAGGGAACAATAAGCCCATAAATCATACAGTTAATCACCCTCCATGAAGTTTTTCTGAACTTTCTCCACACCACTGAAAAATTCGGAACACTCTGAATACTGAAAAATTTCTTAACTTGTGGTGTCACAGTGAACTTGCTCATGGCTCTCTCAATTCATTCTTTAAAATTTTTCTTAGGTCACGACATAGGACTTGACAGATATTTCACCCCATGTTATCTAGTAATATGTGTTTTGTGAAAGCTGGTATCAAAATGCTTTTCAATTTCTGTTCTAAGGAGACATACCTTTCTGGGAACCAAGGGTTGAATTATTCCCTGAGTATTTTCTTCCCTATTTCCAGGCCACTGTAATGGCAGTTTCTTGAATCAGAGACATGCATGACTAGTCCAGAAGATAGACAGAGAAGTATAACCCTTAATAATTCATAATTGAACCCCAGTTATTTATTTACAGAGGAAGAGTAAGATTTCCTCTCAATGTCAGCCTAGCCTGAGCCATTGGTTGCATCTAATGTAATAATAGAAAAGCAAATTACAATGGGCAAGCAAAGATGTTAGTCTAAGAAAGGTTTCTATGTAAAGAGATCTGGTTAGAGATGGGGCTTGTGTAGTTCATAATTTGTATTTGAATCACACAATACTTGTGTATCCAAATCTACTGTCAGACGTGGAAAGGATTTATTATTTTAACTATGGTGTTTTTAAGCGGCATTTACCATTATTCTGTAACTAAAATATGACCCATCCTTAGAATCAGGAAGTCAAAACTTCAAAATTCAACTCTAAGGATCTGGTTTTGTTCGTTTGTTTTTATTGGGACTTTCCTCTTTCTGGGTTTGGGAATTTCTAATGAACCTCTGAGGTATCTCTGTGGTTTAGAGATTGGACAAGTTAAAGTAATAAGAAAAAAGGCTCAGTATTTCTTTTTCTAAGGGAGCCAAAGCTTTTAAAAATTATCTCCATGGGAAAATATTATCGAGTAAATGGTTGAAAGATTTTTCCTTTGAATCAGGCATGCCTTTAAAAGCATGCCTCTCTTATTTTTTTGTACCATTCATTACAATGCCCGCTTAAGAACATTTCCCTCTTAGTTTTTTTTCAGAAGTGGACATTTCTATAAAGTCCAGAAACACTCTTGAGTTTGAATAGCATAATCATTCATAGCTTAATGTTCTCCATCTTACCACCCCTGTCCTGATTTCCCAAACTTGTTCTCCAGAATTTCTTGTTTTGGTCCCAGGACTCACCATTTTTACAGCCTACCAGTTTTAATTTCAGAGTTATACTTCTTTATATAGTCTCCCTCACCAATAACACTGCATGCCAATCAGCTTCAGCACCTGAAAGTCGATGAATTTTCTTTCTACCCAGTTATAGTTTTTCCAACCCTGCTTCAGTTCAAACCATTGCCATGTTTCACGTGTATTGGATTCTGTGCCTCTCATCTCAATCTTTCCAGAACTTCCTTCAATTTTCCACACATTTTTGATTATTTATCATTTTATAAAGCAAAGGAAACATTAACCGTCTTCTCCTTCAAAACCTCATAATTTCAAATCAGTTTTCCTAAACTTGTTAACTAAAAAATAAGTTTCAAAGAAAAGGTCTAGCAATCTATATTTTGAAGAATTTGATGTCAGAAACCTCTTAAGATCACACATTTGGGAAATTCTGGACTACAATAGGATATGTAATTTGAAATTCATTACATTATTATTTAAGATTCCTCATTAGACTGTAACATACATACCAGATTTATCATTTATTGCTCGCCTTTCAAACTAAAATTCTAAAGACAATTCCTTAGGCCACTGCCTACAATTGTACTTGCAATATACTCCCTGTCTGGAACACTCAATCTCTTCCCTTTTCCACTGGAAAAATCTCTTCTACTCATTATCCTTAGAAAGGCATTGCTAATATACAGCTTTTTTTGAGTCCCTTAGGCAATAGTTAATCAGCTCCTTCCTCTGTTCTGATATATAGTATAGTTGTTCATTCTCTTATTATTTAGCCCATCTCACGGTGTTGCAATTATACCATTTGCTTACTAGTGTGTCTTCCCATTAGATTGTAAGTTCCTCAGAGTCTTTAGTGCCTAGCATCACACCAACTGTACATAAATCTAGTTATTCAGTTTGGTTAGCTTTGCAAAAAAATGTACAATATATTTTGTGACTAGTTCCTTTGAAAGATAATCCTATTTAGCTCCTGATTTATTATTAAAATAATAAAATTCAAACAAACATGAAAATTATAAGATGTTAAACAGAGATACCTTTTTCTGTAAAATTATATCATTTATTTTGTATAGTAAAGAGAAAAATAATTTTCTAAACTGAATCAGTAGTGCTGGGAGAAAAACATTCTAAAACATATACATTGAAAGTAAATTTTGAGCAAGATCTCTCCAGAGGAGAAAATTCTGGTCAAAATTTTAGGCTTCTTAGTTCTAAATTTCTAAAATCTTTAAAATTTTCATTATTAAAATTTGAATACCCCAGAGTAGTTTTAAAGAGTGGAGAATGCAGTTAAAATGTATAATCTCATTCCCATCTCAGCATGGAGCAATAAAAGAGAAAGAAAACAGTAGTAATAGAAGGGTTCATTTCATAGATGTTTATTGCATGAATTCATCAAAACAGATGCTGTTTTTCATTTTTCAATTGATCTTTAACATTAAGTTCTCCTTCTTTTAAAATCATTCAATATCCTCTTACAATCGGATCAATCTTCAATACGTTGTTTTAAAAAAATCTAGTTCTTCCTCTCCTTTACTCTCACACTACTACCATACTTACGACACTTCTGGTCAGCAAATGTGTAGGTTTCCCCACACTAATCAATTCTGATTTGGTTTCCTACAATTTAACTCAATTTTGACACTATCTACTGGCAAACAGTGTCATATTCCACACGTTAGAGGCTGAATCTCACAACACTGCCCCTCACCTCAGATGCTAATCACGATTAGAAGCTTCCCAGGTTACCCACAATTTCTGTGTGACCTGGCTACAAATTGGAGGTTCCCATGACCCTCTGCTCTGGTTCAATTAATTTGCTAGAGTGGCCACAGAACTCAGGGAAACACGTTTACCAGTTTATTAAAGAATATGATAAAGGATACAGAAGAACAGCCAGATGAAGAGACATAGGGCAAGGTCTGCGAGGCTAAGTTCAGGAGCTTCTGTCTCTGTGGAGCTGGGGTGTGTTCACTGACCTGGAAGATCTCCTAACCCCATACCATTGGATTTTTATGGAAGCTTCATCACGTAGGCATGATAGGTCATTAACTCCATTTTCAGCCCTTCCCCCTTAACAAGGGAATGGGGTGGGCTGAAAATTCCAGGCTTCTAATAAAGGCTTGGTCTTTCTGGTGAGCAGTCCTCCTCCAGAAGCCATTCAGGAGCCCACCCAGAGTCACCTCATTAGAACAAAAGACACTCCTATCACCCAAGAAATTACAAGAGCTTCAGGTGTGTGGTGTTAGGAACTGGGGTAGAAGACAAAAGGACAAAAGATGTTCCTAGTACTCTTATCGCTTAGGACATTGTGAGTTTTAGTAGCTCTGTGCCAGGACCAGGAGGCAGAGACCAGTATATATATTTTCTATAATCTCCATATGTAATATGGCTTTGAAAATCTATGGGGGGTAATCATAGGTTTCTAGATATAATTCTTCACTGTAAAAGAGGTTAATATTGACACATAGCTATTTTTAAGGGTTTTATTATCCACTAAGAGTTGTCTAAAATAAAAAAATCTTGTAGGTAGGAAATAACAGAAAGTAGAGCAAATAAAGATTTCTTTTAAAACTACGTGTCTTTGAAAAATACAGCATACCAGCAAACCTGTCATAAAATATTGAGATTCCTGGAGACATTATATACATTTATAGCATCAGTACATTTTAGAAAAAAAATAATGTTCCTTGGATTTGCTGAGATATTCTACAATATTCTTCTCTTTAAGTCCTTCGAAGAACCATGAGTACTCTCAACATGCCTGTAGTCTCCGAGTCCAGTGAGCCCTAATTAAGGACTTCATGCATGTACAAGGCAATGAAAATGGCAGGTGGTTATTCATCTAAATGTGTGTGTGTGTGTGTGTGTGTGTGTTTAGCCTAATGTTCTCTATTTACACAGATAATATGATGCTGCTGGAGGGTCTAGCTGTCTTTTAACACGAGACAACTAAAATTAAATTACATCTAGGGCATTCTTTTCCTTCATCGATTACACATGAAGCATAAAGTACTCTCAAAATTCCTAGACAGATAGACATTTAGCTCTGCATGCATTATTTTAAAATATGCAATATTCTTTACATTATTTCTGAAAATCCACACTTCTAAGGCCTGAGCCTAAATTTAGAAAAATGCATTCCAGAGATAATATACATGGAAAGGATAGAATCTTCCCTCCCAGAGACCCAAAAGTTGTCTGAGAAATTCCTCACTTCATAAGATTTCTAAATATCTTAAAATTTCCAGGAGATACAACTTGGCTTTGGGAATAGCAATATGTCTTCATTCTGAATTTTTCAAAGTTCTTCTTGGGTAAGCTTCCTAGTTATTCTATTTAGAAAATCTGTTTGGATAGGATTTTAATATCCCAAGTTCCTAACCAATGTAGGATTGTAAGCTTGTTGTCTTAATTCAGCAGCTTCCACAAAATAAAGACAATAGAGTAGAAACTTCAAAACCAAAGTTAATAATCAAAGTTTAAATACTAAATATGAAATCTTGGGCAAAATCAAATGATATACAACATTTAGTACAGACAAAATTATTTTAGTATAGATGTGTCCAAAGACTGAGAGGAGCCGCTGTTGAATATAGATAATAGAGATGTGGTGGGGGAAAGGGTGATGGTACAAGATCAAGACCAGATGAATGAAGAGAAAGCTTCAGACAAGAACTAGGTTAACCACAGTGTGAGGTTTTGTTTGTTTGTTTCAAAGGATTGCTGAGGTAGTATGTCTGTTCTGACTCAAGAGTCCTTCTGGAGTAGAGTGGCCACATTCCAGCACAGGACAGAAGGGACTAAAACTGGACTCTGGTGGTATTCTCTGTGGAGCTTCTGACAAGCAGCCTGCTGCCTTCTAATTATGTGCAGCAGTGGACTTTACAACTTTATACAACTTACAACTTTATACAACTTTAACACACCTTTGGAGCAAAAGAGCCATTGACCCAGCTTCCGCTTTAGAAATAATGGCAAGAAAACTAGTCTGAAAGGCTACCCTCTAGGGTCTTGGGTTGTTTGGTTCATGTGTTCAAGCAGAGCAGAAAGGAGGAAAAATTTACAATATATTATGTACGTTATATTTAGAAAATAGACAAAATATATACTAGTCTTAAGTAAATTAAACTTTTATTCACAAATTATAACTATAAAAGGAAAGGGGACACTGATAGAAATATTCTGTATTTTCACAGGGGTAGATGTGTTTATTAAAAGTCATTTAGGGCTTCCCTGGTGGCGCAGTGGCTGAGAATCTGCCTGCCAATGCAGGGGACACGGGTTCGAGCCCTGGTCTGGGAAGATCCCACATGCTGCGGAGCAACTAGGCCCGTGAGCCACAATTGCTGAGCCTGTGCGTCTGGAGCCTGTGCTCCGCAACAAGAGAGGCCGCGATAGTGAGAGGCCCGCGCACCGCGATGAAGAGTGGCCCCCACTTGCCGCAACTAGAGAAAGCCCTCGCACAGAAATGAAGACTCAACACAGCCAAAAATAAATAAATAAATTTTTTAAAAAAAGTCATTTAATTTTCCTTACAGTTAAGACAATTCACTATATATAAATGTTACCTCAATTTAAAAAGAAGTAAAATATATGATTTGCATAATTAGATCTTAATATTGATATGTCACACTATTAACTATATTTTCTTATTTTCTGTATTCTTGATGCTCTGGCATCTGGAGCCTTGCTGACCAGGTATAGGCTGCCTCTCCCAGGGTCAGCCAGTTCCTAGAAATGGCAAAGACTGGCCCAAGAGTGTGCCTCTCATACTGCAAACTAATCAACACATTACCTTCTCCATCTGGCTCTTATGCTCTACCAGGAAATATTCCTCTGCCCCAATCATCCTAAAACCAGGTACCAGACAACTAGAGAAAGTCCTTATACCTCACAGTCTACTGCTGAAATTATTCAAACTAGCCAATCCTAAGTATACTTACCTTATCTCCCCTTGCCTTGCCTTGCCTTTCTTACGAAACCACAGTAAAGGCTCTTGCCCATGCTTTTTCCTTGCTCCCTCTACCTCCTGACTGACCCTGGTGCTTCTCTGTGTGGTCCTCCAAGGTATGACATGCCCCTTCCTCTTGGGAACTGTAAATAACAGACTACCTTTTCAATAGCAATTATTTCCTTAATCTTCTGGCCTTACCATACCTGAATAATAATAAAAATTACATTTTAAAATAATCACTGTAGTGGAATAGCATCTAGATGTTTTTTCAAACAAATAAAAGACCTCTTCTTGACAGACAGCTAATGAGGTATCTAAGGAAATACCTGGTATGCACACAGTCTTGCAGTAATTATTTTTTTCTTACTTTATTCAAACCCAGAAACTGCTATGATGCACTGTCTTTGATGTTTAACCAACACTCAGGTTTAAAATCTACCTGTAGAAGCTTTGATAAAACACATTTTTAACCTATTATGCTATTTAAGGGAGAGGTACTTCTGCAATTATAGGCTTTCTACCTGTTGGACACCAGTATCTCTGCTCATTAAACCCATGATTTTAGTCAAACTTTGTTGTTAGTTAGATACTAGACACTAAATCCTAAGCTGATATCCTTATCTGGACCTGCTCCTAGTTGGTATCGTTGAGGCCCAAGGTAAATAATTTTGTTCATTCTTTGCTGGATCCTTTCATTTTTATAAGTAAGAAAAGAAAAGAAGACAGAGAAAATGATATCACAGTATGTCAGTCCAGAATTCTTTAAGGCATCACATATAAACACTCTTGTAGTAGGATTAGTTGGGGTTTGTGTCACAGATAATAAATAGCTAACTTTAACTGAGGTACTGAAATTTGAAACACATACACACACACACAGATTTATGCATGCATGCCTTTGTATAAAATCAAGTCCAGTCCTACAATAACTTCACTCTCACTTATATATGTTCTTGGTTGAGTGAGAAATTGATTTATTCCTGAAGGAATGACAATTGTCCTTATAAGTATCACATCCATGAGTGAGCAACCATTACTTTACTCTTCACTGTTGTATGAATCATGAATTTTTATAATGCATTATCCCCCCATAAATGTACACCATAGAAGTATTTGTTGCATCTAAATAGTATTGATCCTGTGTGTGGAAGCAGAAAAAAATGTTGAGAAATTCTGCTTAGCATATGGCTTGTATAGGCCTGGCCTATATGGCTTGTGTATGCCTAGCAATTCTACCTTGAGTGCAACAGAGACTAACTGAAGCAGGGAGGGAGGTCCTTTTTAGAAATCATGTAGGTTGATCCCTTCCTTTAGGGAAGTAAAAGCCCAAACCTCCCATAACAGGAAATCTGCAAAGTCTGGTCAAACATTTGGAAATCAGATTTTCGAATTAACTCAGAGCTATCCAATTTACTTACATACAGAAATTCTCATTGGCTTGAAAAAAATGGGAAAAGGGAAAATTCCAGAAAAGAGAACATTTTGATGGGTCATTATATAGAATGTAAAATGTTTTGATGACAATAAAATCATCTTTCTGAGTAGCCCTACTTCCATGTTGCTTTTATGCTAGGAACTTATTTATAATATAGATACACTCTTAACATAATAGTCTTTATTTGTTAATTCAAAAGAAGTCACCTGAAAAAAATTTAAGTAATAGGAAAAGGCTAAATACACTTAACTAGGGGCTTCCCTGGTGGCACAGTGGTTAAGAATCCGCCTGCCAATGCAAGGGACACGGGTTCGAGCCCTGGCCCAGGAAGATCCTGCAGAGCAGGAAGATGCTGCAGAGCAACTAAGCCTGTGCACCACAACTACTGAGCCTGCGCTCTAGAGCCCGCGAGCCACAACTACTGAGCCTATGTGCCACAACTACTGAAGCCTGCGCGCCTAGAGCCCGTGCTCCGCAACAAAAGAAGCCACGACAATGAGAAGCCCGTGCACCGCAACGAAGAGTAGCCCCCACTCACTGCAACTAGAGAAAGCCCGTGCAGCAACGAAGACCCAACACAACCAAAAATAAATAAATAAATTTATAAATAAATAAATACACTTAACTATTACATGAATCCTAATATTCACTTCTACATCATCCCAAACCCCTGATCAATTAAAATTTAACTAATTAATTACTAAAAAGAGGCTGTGTTTATTAATTTTTGTAGTCTAGCTGTCTGTAAGATGCAGGTGGGGAACATGCCAATTTGAGTGTTTTGCATATTTATATAAACAAAATGCACATCAACAGAGACTTACAGGGTCTCCAAAAGCAATTACGCCTGCAAAATTTCTCTTTTGGCTGTAAAATTTGCATTGCCCATGCTTGCACTTACTAAGACACTTCCCAAGCAAATTCCCTCATTCTTTGTCCCCTATCACTTGATTAAGAAATACAAACATTTAGTTGCCCTAAATAATATTTCATTCCCCACAAACAGAGATTTTTAAAACTGTAAGCAGAAAACAAAGAGGAAATTGCAGAGGCAGACTACCTGCTGTTTAATTTCCATGATGCCTGTGGCCTGACCTCTTTAGTTCCAGGCACAGGATTAATTTATCTAAAGAATTTTTGTCAAATACCTTTTTAGCTAGCCATGAATTTTGGAGTAATGCTAATTCTCAAGTCCATCCAAATAAGGAAAATGCATCAATACATAGTTTTACAATTATGCAAACTTCACAAAATTGACCTTAGAATTTTGAGAGCTGGAACAGATTAATTTTTACATGCCCCATAAAATTTTTAGCACATTAGAAAAAATAGCCTTAAGTTGTTCCATTTTTGGATTGCTTAAAAAAAGCAAAAAGAAATTATGCAGATACAAATATAGTAATACTTGTTTCTTTTAAGAGTTTGGCTTTCATTTCAATGTTTATATTTAGGTTCCTGCATTTCTAATTCCCAATAGCTGACAAAAATTGTCTTTAGTCTACACAGAACAGTTCTCAGACAATGCTGCATAAACTTCAGATTTTAGAGAGACATTTCATTTTAACTGAGGTGTGGAAAAATTCTAAACATTCATTCCCAAGCTTGTGAACTGAACTTAAGTCACTTTGTGTTGAGTTTTATTTATGAAAAAAAAAAATTCAATGTAAAGACTCAAATTAGAATTATATTTAAAAACTGAGTTAAAAATGCAGTGATGAGTTCATCATCATTACTTTTTGGAGGGAATAAAAATATTCTAAAATTGATTTATGGTGACAGTTGCATCAGTCAGTAAAATTACTGAAGATTATTGAATTGTATATTTGAAGTGGGTGGATTTCATGAAATGTAATATATACCTCAATAAAGTTATACAAAAAAAATAATAATAACCTGAAGTAAAATGTATACATTATTTACCAGAATTGAGAGGTGGTTAAATTAATTGTATGGCTTTGAATGATTTTGAACATTTTTTTTTACTGTGCTCCATATATTTTATCTAATTTTCAGACTTTTTTGTTGAAAAAGAAAACCTGTATGAATTATTATACAGACAGGATAACTGGCCTGGTCTGTCAGATTTCTTCTAGAATTGAAAAACAATAAGCCAAGGATCATTATTATTCACATTGCACAGTCTGTGGTTTAGCTTTAGAAACATGCTTTTCAAGTTAAATTTACTTCAAAATGCACCTAGCTAGAAAAAAAAATGAGGGAAAAATGCTAGAGGCAAAGCAAACTTGAGGTTGCGAAATCTGGCAGTCCATTCTCCAAACACGACTGAGTTTTCCTACCCCTGTTACATCCTAGGGGGGCTCACAGTTTGTTTTCATATATGCGTTTATGGATCTATGTACACATCTTGCTTTCCTGAATGGCTAAAGTACGGTACTTTTACTCTTTGTTAACCTTAGAAATAACTGACTGTCAAACTGATTTTGGGCTCTATTGGCTTGGTTTAATCCTCTGAAAAGGGATCCTGAAATAAGAATCCTCTAAGACCAGACGCTGGGTTCTAAACAATGTATAGAATTTGCAAATAGGTACATGTGGAATGAATATTCCATTAACATTTGTGTTCAATATAAAGCATCCAGTGCATAGGCAATTACACATAATAAAATGTTTGTGTTCTCTTCATTCATATTGTTTTTAAATGTACAGCCATAGTTTGGGAAGTGCTTTAGGTAATTTACCACTAGCTTTCTTGTGAAATGGTGGATCCTGAAATCAGATAAGAAAAAAAAAATCAACCCAAGTAAAACAAGTTTTGATCAACAAAAAAATGAGCATGTCCTTATTGCAAAATCCATAACAATTAAGCTTGTAATAAGGGAAGTGACTACCAGAAAGACAGACACAGAAGGAAAATTGTGAGAAAAATTTTCCAACACATTCCATGAAAAGTCAACAGGGTTTTACAGGAAACAATCAAGTGACTGTAGAAAGAAAACATGCAACCAAAGAATTTATTCAGTTAACATCTATAATTTAACAAAATAACATGTTCAAAATCATTTTCCTGAAGACAAATTAAAAGACTCTATGGACTACAAATTGCTAACTAGCAATGCTCATGTAAGGAAATGACGAATCACATTGATGACAAACTATCCCAAGAGTGGCTGCTGCAAAAACTGGGAACTGAATACTTAATGTCAACTTTATTGGTAACTTTGAAATCTTAAAGCAACACATTTTAACCCAAATATCAGCGGAAAACGTGCAATATAGAGGAGACTATGTTTGTATTATTAAGTATGAACGTAAAACCACAAAAAACTGATGGATACAAATATTTTATGAAATTTGAACACAAATTATTTAAATCATATGAATCATCAGATCCAACACCAGTGAGAAAACTATATACCCATAGTTGACATTGAAAGGAAGAAAACTGATGAAGTGTAAAACCTGAATGTACTAGTTTTAAAAATCCAACACAAAAAGACTTATTTTTATGTACACTCAATATATAATATATCTACTATCATATATATGTGTATATACACGTACACGTACCCTATGTAAAGCTCAATTACTGATCCTTTTATATATTAGATTCACACATTATTTTATTTAATTCTAACAGCAATCTTAAAAGATGGGAATTTTTCTGATTTCAAAAAACAAAGGAAACCTAGAATTAAAAAATACTAAGACACTCAACTAAAACAACATTAGCAAATTGTGGTACTCACATTCATTTTCACAAGCTTCTCTCATTTCAGTTTTTCCATTCATACTTTCCAGTTACACTTCGTAAGCTTTTATAAGCAATGAGATAATTTCTATTTAAATTTTATAGAAGATAAAATTTATCTTCTATAAAAGTACATTTTAAAAAAAAAGTAGTGACTAGTATTTAATCCCGTACTCTTTCCCTTTCCTACTACCCTACTGGAATAAGACTAAAGAAATATTCAAGTCGTTCCTCTAGAAAGACACTTGAGGCAGCAGAATTTTATATATCATTTAATAAAGCAACAATCCTAGTTAGTCTTACAGCTCTCCTTATCATGGTTCTAAGGTCCTTCCTAAATTAATAATGTAATAAATACTATTTTACATGTTCCTTTTTGCATATATTTGATTAATTCTTTAGTAAAAATCATTTCATTCCAGAGAGGCTGTGTGTCTATCACCTGTCAGGTATGGTGGAATGGTTAAAGCAGTATACAACGGTTAAAGCAATATAAAAGGCAGATATGGAGACACCTTTATGGAGATGGAAAACATTCTCATCACTAGAATTGGGTTTCTTTACAAATTACTATCTGATACCTTCTGCTTCCCTATATGCATATGGAACCTATCATCTCAGTTAAAGACTAGCTGATATGAAGTACTCCAAACCATTCAGCATACCTAATGAGCATATTTTCTTGGTGTCCCAACAGTATATCCCTTTGGAATTTACTACTGTAGGGTAACTTTCCTATTTCAAGCTGCCAGCATTTCACTCCATTTGACTGAGGGCTTTCTTTGGCCATCGGAGTCAGCTCTGCCCAAGCACTTCAGGCTGGAAGTTCTAAGAATGAATACTCCTTCAATTAGTTCTCATCCTTGGGACAGCCTCAGTCAAGAACAGATAAAGCTTGGATATTTATACCTAGATGCCTCATCTTCTGTTGAATGGGATAACTCTGAAGCAAATGTTCTACACTGACTCTCACTGTTCAGCAGCAGAATTAAATTCCAGTCTTCCACAGGGTAACTTGACCAATACTTGACCCTTCATCGGTTGCCTTCCTTTCCCTGTTTTATTTTCATACTCCCCTACCTGTAGAAGAAGCCAAACTAAGGCTTCTAGAAGAAGACAAACTAAGACACCTCGAGTCTCTGAAGATACTCAGAATATTGATGAGAGCTGAGACCATCTTGAACTCTATTTAGATTTTCAAGACATTTACACAGTTTGTTTCTATTCTAGTTAATAGCAAATACTGTCATTAGAAAGTCTCCATATCCATTGGGTCTTTGTTTAGGGAAACCAAACACAGACACACAAACAGATATAACAAGTGTGGTTACCCAGAGCTAACATACACACACACATACACACACTCCTACCCCAGCACCATCAATGCCTCAAACTCACTCCTGAGAGTTCGAAGTTATAACACAGATATTAGAAATTACTTGAGTAAGAGGACTACAGTTGCTACAGTGGGATAAAAAGATGGTTTGTGATGTTACATAGAACTTTAGTGGCATCATTTTTGTTCAATTAGACCTCTACTTTTCTATCTACTCTAGGCAGAGGTGACTCTTTTGGACCAAATGGTTAGATTTTGTTTTTTTGTTTTGTGGTGTTTTTGTTTTTTTTTTTTAATCCTGTCCTTCTATGCTCAGAATACAGCATTCCCAAGTTAGAAAAGCAGAGGTGCTTTGTTATTTAACCATTCTTGGATATTCGTAGGCAAATACCAATACATATCATGACAATGGACCCTCAAACAGGAAGTAGGCATCACAATGCGCACCAGACCCTTGACATTTTTTTAAATGGAATACAGAGAACAGAGCTCCTCTGATCTGCTGAAACTTGATTTCCTGTTCTTTGATAACATTGCTAGAATATCTCATAGCTTTCTGTTAACTTTCAGTTATTAATGCCCAGTGTATACCATTATAAAACATCAATATCCTGGGTGAGAGAGAAAAAACTTTGCACTTTTATTCCTTCTTTCTCTCTTCTGATGTTGGGGGCACTGTGTAGAGACTGTGGAAAAATGAAAAAGTTTATACTTACTGTGCACACAATTGCACTGTATTTATTGAGTCACTGTTTGCTTGGCTGATACCAGACATTGGAATTGTGTGCTGGCTCCCTACAGGCACTAGTGACTTTTTCAGAGGACTCTGTAGGTCTCAACATTGCAGGGACCCATTTTGAGCCATTTAAAAGACCTTTGAGAAATCTGGCCCCAACTGTTTGCAGTTCTTTTTTGATTGTGGTATTGATTGTGGTATTTGATTATGAATTTTTGTCCTATTTTGTGATTTTATTTGCCAAGTTCCAAGCAACTGAAAAATACCTTGCTGAACATCTTATATGTAACTAAATGTGTGTGTGTGTGTGTGTGTGTATAGTATGTTTAACTGTATATATTTTACCTTTTATTTTGGAAACTAATTTTTAAAAATCTTTTTGTTGTCTTAATAGATACTGACATTTATTATATATAGTACTATATATAATACACATATCATAATAATTTCACTGAATGACTATCTCATCTTAGAGTTACATTCTTGAACCCAGGATGAATAAAACCAAGTAGTGACACCTTTTCCATCCTACACCTCTCAAAGCCTTACAGAACTCAATTTAGTTTTATGTTGGGGTAACATGTTACAGAAGCCCACAAACAGAAGCCTGTACTCGGATTGAAAGTGAGGTAAAATATATCTCTGAATAAATCTTTCTTGTCAATTCACGTGGTGAGTGAAAATTAGAGTCCAGTAGGAATCAGAGAAAGAGGCAGATAAGCAAGTCCCCTCTGGGAGAGACTCATTCATAGCAGGGTGATGATGTCCTGGGTATCCCACTGTCTAGCAGACTTCACCAGAAGAGACACCTGTCACATAGGAATTGAGACAAGTGGGCTCACACAGAAATCTTTTTTGTTCTTACTTCCTCAGTTCCCACTTGCTGCTATAAGAACATTCTGAAATAACAGTGCCATTTTACAATTACTACTCCCAAAGTTTTGTTTTGTAAGGTAAGACAGATGTTAGGCAGAGATGCAGAAATACAAGGCTTACCTCCAGATATCTACATACAATGGAGAAAATACTACACACATTTGTTAAGTTTTTATCTTGCCTAAGGAGCCAATTTAAAAAATAGTCTTGAAGAAGTTATAAATAAGCTACAAAATTTCTTTAAAAGTAAAGATTACATGAGATGGAAAAAAAGAAAAGCCCAATTTATCTCTTAGAGGGTTAATATTATTTACCTTTGTAAGTCTTTACCTTTCCAAAGACTTGATATTAATTTAAAAAGTTGATTTCAAGAATAAATATAAATAGTCCTCAGCATAAATTCTATTTAGTGCCAGAGACCTTTAATCAACCTAGAAAGTTACAAGAATAAGAACTGAAACCACTTTTATGTAGTGAAAAGACTAGAAAAGCAAAGTGATAAAATATTTTGGAGTACCACATATTTTCTTAATCAAGATGCATTTGTTGGATCAAATTACTTTTTTCTTGCAGCAGTTCTATGCAGACACATCCTTGATCCTTTTGTGGTTTAAATTGATTTTCTGAATACTTCTCTTTAAAATATATTGCCAGTGCAAAGTGAGATAACATACCTTCTTCTGAGAGTCAAATGTTAAATTATTCTATTTGTTTTATTTATGATTTAAGGTAACTGTCTCATTCATCAGTAATAATGCTAACCACAGTCTTCAGGAGACAGAGACTAAGCCTTTCAAATGAATGACTATAAAGTGAATAGCTTGTGCCAGAGGATGATTCATTTGATTTAAAGCACATTTGTAGAACAAATTTTGGAACTGTGCACACTTGTTAATTTTCTCTTTTGTGATTTTCCTTCTCTTTTGTATGTTGGCAATCAAAACCAACATCTAGACAGTGCCAAGTCTGATGAAGTGGTTAAGAGCATTCCTGGAAGTGGCATATATGCCAGTGGATCAGCTCTTTGCAATTAGAAGAGATAAAAAGTCTGTGTTAGATATGAATAAAAGCTGTTGTATGGTTTGGGCTTTTTTTTTTCTTTTTTAAAAAATATCTTGGAATACAGAAGCTTGAGCCTAAGCATGAGGGTGACAGGGGGACTGCCAGAAATAAGTCAACATGCTCCATCATAGTACAGAGCCATTCAGGACCAAATTTGTATATCAGGCCTCTTCAAGTTCTAGGTCATGACTAGTGAAGTTATGAACTGTCTTAGGAACTTCTATTGACACACCCTGTCTTCTTATTTGCAGAGTCTGCTGGGGCTGACTGATCCAAAAACTTCAGATGGATAGATCTTTGGTTTTAAGATGGGCAAAAGTCAATCCTAATTTGATTTGAATCTTTCAGAACAGATTGATTATTAATTATGCAGAAACTTGTGGTAACATTTTCTTTCCTATCTCTCCACACCATCATGGTTTTACATTTTTAGAATTGAACAAAGCTTTTAGATAACTTCCCGGGCTAAAAGTGAATCAGAGAGAACTGCGCTGTAGAAACAGTGAAGGTGATACTAAAGCCCACCACCAGACGCATTCTAGTAACCCTTCAAACGCTGAATTATTTAAGCATTGTTTCTCTTCAACATAGGTAATTAAGGTTGTCCAGGATATAAAAAGTTTTCACAAAAGACATTTCTTTCCCAGTCTTGAAATTTTGCTACTTGTCAATTTCAGTCTTGTCTTTTTTTTTTTCCTTTCATATCACTGTGCTTTTTACAATAAACTAAATACAAGAACATAGACTAGAACAAACTCTGCCCATCAACAGATTTCCCCTAAAAATTCTGAATGTGTCAGACTGCATAGCTGTAGATTACTGAACTAGAGAAGATACTGGCTGACAGTATTTACGGAAACTCCACACATCTCCTTGATAAGATACCAGCCCACACTTCCTCTTAACTTATGAACTGTTTCTCAGTTTAGCGGGTAGAAGTGGGCCTAGGAAAATAAGATTCCAGTACACTGAGTACAAGAAGAGAATGTTAATTAAGGTCCTCTTCGTTAAATAATTAAGGAAGCTAATCTTCCAGGAAAACTTAAAGACATGAGAACAGATAGAAGAAATTTTGTTTAAATATGCATAAGTAGGAGGCTATGACAATTGTGGCCATAGTACAGATCACAATGTCTTAAAATCATTAGCCAAAAACAAGTAACAACAACAAAAAAAATCACTGGAATAACAAAATATGTGAACAACTATCATGAATTTTTTTTCAAAACAGAGCTGTACCTGCACAAAAACTGATTTTACAGAGAACTGACTACCTTGAAACATTTATTTTCATACAGTTTAAGAGCAGATGTAATAAAATTTCCATACTGGCTTACTTAATTCCTTGGTAGTTCTGTTAATTTCTTACTTTATACCCACTAGTGAGTTGCAGAGGTTTTGTCTAGATACACAAAGGAGATGAACAACAGTGGTATTAGTTTGAAAGGACACATCACATTTTTACTCTGTGATTTAGCAACTTCTTAATCCCAATCGAATTCAGTTCATGACTTGTTTCAGGCAAAGTGACTTTCTAGATTCACCTATCTCTTCCTTCTTTCCTCCTCATGTTGAGAGAAACAGGTTTTCCTACTTCTTTTCATGACTAATACCTGCCATTGACTCCATTCCTTCTTACCATTACTTGAATCCTCAAAAACCCTGCTGACCTTGCCATTACATTGCTAAACCATATTCTTCTTCCCTTCAATGGCATGCTTCAGTAGAGGGGAAAGTGGTGGTTAAGAATGCAGGCACCGGGGCTTTCCTGGTGGCGCAGTGGTTGAGAATCTGCCTGCCAATGCAGGGCACACGGGTTCGAGCCCTGGTCTGGGAAGATCCCACATGTCGCGGAGCAACTAGGCCCGTGAGCTACAACTACTGAGCTTGCGCGTCTGGAGCCTGTGCTCGGCAACAAGAGAGGCCGCGATAATGAGAGGCCCGCGCACCGCGATGAAGTGTGGCCCCCGCTTGTCGCAACTAGAGAAAGCCTTCACACAGAAACGAAGACCCAACACAGCCATAAATAAATAAATAAATAATTTTAAAAAACGAAACAAACAAACAAAAAAACTGTGAGGAATATGAATGTTTACAAGTGTCTGAAATCAAAAAAAAAAAAAAGAATGCAGGCACTGCTGTCAGATTACTTGAGTTCAAATCATGATTCAGCAACATCTGTGTGAACTTAAGTATGTTACTTAACGTGCTTTTCTCAGTTTCCTCCACTAAAAAACTGGGAAAATAAGAGTTTCTATTTTATAGAGTTTTTTTCCTAATGAAGATTGAATTAAATAATACACAGAACACAATTAGCACAGTGCCTGCCACATGGTATGTCCTTTAACGTTTGCAATCCAACTTCTGTCCCCAAATTTCACTCTAAATTGTCTCAAGTGGTCACGTACCTCCCCAACTACCAGCAATAGTAGCTTCTGTATTCTGATCTACTTCTGTGAAACCTCTGGTATTTAAATCCTCTGCTCATGCCTCCCTTCTTCTTGTATCTCTTTCACTTAAAAAGTATCTAAAAGTACCAATTTGGATAAGGACCAATCTAGCCACTATGAAAGAGACAAATGTGGGCCATGCCTGGATCATGCCCTTGAGGAACTTAGAGTACAGTAGGAAAAATTAAATGCATATAAAATGTCATTCTAATGTAAATTGGAATAGAAGAGCACCATAAGAGATGCAGATAACTGATAATGTAGTGCTATGGGAGTTCAGATGAAAGCACAATTACTGCTAGCTGAGAAGAATTAGAGAAAATTAATGGAGGTGCTGGCATTTAATCTGGGCCTTGCAGGATGGAAGACATTTGGATACATAAATATTGAATTAGTGTATTTTAGGTGAAGGTCACCAAATCTGCAAAACTTCCTGGAGAATAAGAAAGAGTTAAATTTGTTTTTGATTATGGTTGGAGATTTATGTGAAGCCTACATGTGAAAGGTCTTAATTTCCAGGCTAAGAAGTTTGACTTTTTTTCCTCTATTATGGGGAGCCATTAAAGCTTTTAGGACAAGTAAGCAACATGATCAAAATGGTATTCAATGAGATTAATCCTACCATGATTTCATTACAGTTCAGCAAACATGGATAAGACCCAGTGCCTGCTTTTGAGGAGTTACAGCATTGGGTGAAGAAGGAAAACAGAATTTCCTGTAAGTGGAAATAGTTAACATGTTTGAAATGACATGAAATTGTAGAGAGTTTAGGAAGATTATAAGATATTGTATTCATAGAGCATAAACTGGAAAGGTATTAAATGGCAAGTAGGCATGGAGCAGGTCATGGGGAACTTTGTAAGCCACAGAAAAGCACTCGGATTGAAGATGCTTTATAAAACAAATGAGGTAGAAGAGCAACTCCAGACTAGTGGTTACTGTAATACTCCAGATGAGAAATGATGAGAACCTGAAGTTAGAAGTATCAGTGAAGACAGAAAGGATGTCATAGAAATAAGGAGAGAGTTGTTCTGGTGGAATCAACAGGGCATAACTGACTATAGAGCCATTTGATAGACATTTATTAAACACCCACTACATTTCAAACTCCGAGGAAATACATCAACAATGCATCAATGAACACAAGTGGGCAAAAACTCCCTGCCTTCATAAAGCTTATATTTTTTGAGGAGGATTAAGCGAGGGGGGAAAAAAAGAGAATAAGATTTCATAAGTTACAGCTGCATACGATTATTTCCTAAAGTCTGAACTTGGATTCCAAAGCTGGCCCTTTTGCCTATGCTCGAAGCTATTTGCTGCAGTTCCCAAGATCTTATCTTTGGCCCTATATTTTAACAAAAAATTCTATACTCTATATTGACTCCTTTTCAACTCTCATGATTTCCAAATATACGACTCATATTTAAGTTCTTTCCCAAGAATCAGACTTTAATAGGCAACTGCTTAAAGTTGTATGACCATTTGGATGAACAACCTATATGTTGCCTTATCTCATCAATTCTAAGATGCTCTTATCACGTGTTTTTCCTCTTTCCGATCTTGATCAAGGTCTTCACCATGCTTTATTGCCACACTTGTTTAGATTATTTTCACGTTTGAGCGAGCTGCAACTCACCATTGCTCTTTAATTCACACCTGCTCAATTCATACATTCTGGTTTTAATCTCTTAAAAGGTCATCTTCCTCCTTTTCTTAAATTTAGTTCAGACCTTGCTACCTCTCTTTTGGGTTATTGTTAGTTTGTTACTTGCTGTCCCTTGCAACTTTCTTTCTTTCCCTAAATCAAAGGTCAGATCATAACATTCTCCTCCATTAAATCTACCTGCCTTTCTCTCCACCCCGTCCCAAACCATCTATAACATACACAAGTGCCACTACATATAAGATGGAGAAAAATTCCCATGCATGCTTGACATGCAAGAAGTTGCACGACAGGCTCCTCAGGGAGATGGGCCTTCTATGCCAAAGGAAAGAAGGAAGCAAAGATACCGTTCAAAGACACTGGAAGACTGTCTCTGCTTTGGCCCCCATTTCCCTCTGTCTGTTGGTCTTGTTGTTGCTGAACTGGTTCAGGAACCAAAAGGGTTCAATATTTGTAAATATTCCCCTAAACTGAAGAGCACAATTTTTGGTGCTTTTCTCCAGAATGCAAAATACAGAACTGAGTGTTAAAAAGCAGGGGTACAGCAAGATTAGTGTGCGTTTCCAAGTCTGGCAGGACCTTTGCTACACAGTCACCTAAGGCTGTTACCCTATCAGGATTCTAGAAGACCAGGAGTAAAGCTGAGCCAAGATATGGTGTCTCTGCTCTTGTGCCTATGGCTCCTTTACGTCACTTTTTTTAAATTGAAGTATAGTTGATTTACAATTTTGTGTTAGTTTCAGGTGTACAGCACAGTGATTCAGTTTTATATACATATATATATGTTCTTTTTCAGCACAGTGATTCTTTTATATATATATATATATATGTTCATATATATGTATGTTCTTTTTCAGATTCTTTCTCTTATCGGTTATTACAAAATATGAGTATAGTTCCCTGTACTACACAGTAGGTCCTTGTTGATCATCTGTTTTATATATAGTAGTGTGTATATGTTAATCTCCTCCTCCTAATTTATCCCTCCCCCTTCTCCTTTGGTAACCATAAGTTTCTTTTCTATGTCTGTGGGTCTACTTCTGTTTTGTAAAGAATTTTAATTGCATCTTTTTTTTTCAGATCCACCTATAAGCAATATCATATGATATTTGTTTTTGTCTGACTTCACCTAGTGTAATAATCTCCAGGTCCATCCATGTTGCTACTTCACTTAAATTCTGTATCTTTGACTAAATATGTTTGGAAATGCAGGTGAATGAGTGTGTGTCTGTTTCAGTCAAACTGAATCCCCCTGGAATAGTGCAGACCTCAAACCACCTTTCCATCCCCCACTCAGCCTTCTCCCCTCCTACACTTAAGCTGACTGTACTTGCCTGAAGAGACAATTACCTCTCCGGCCTCTCTGTTTTCTTTCTCAGTCCCTAACGTTTTTGGTCCCTTGTGCACCTATTAAGTCCTTATTTATCTTTCAATTGTCCACCTCAAACCTTACCTCTTCAATAAAATCTTCCTCAGTTCCCAAACTGGAAATGATCATTCCTTTTTTATCCTGATGCATTTTGATTGAACAAATTATATTTATTTGATTAAGTGTCGAAGTAATTATAAATTTCCTGAAGACTGCAAGCATGTATTAATTATCATTGTATCCCCCATATCACAATGTTAGTTACATTATAGTACTCAATAAATATTTTGGGGATTAAACTGAATAGATAAAAGATTTTATTGTTATAAAAGTGCAGTCACTTTATGAGATGAATTTAAAGAAAACTTTTTAAAAGCAGCAAAGACTGAAATGCAGAAGAAAACAATAACAACACTAATTAATTCAAATTTTGATTCCATTAAAATCCTTCAGAATTAAATGGATTCAAGACATATTGACAAAATAATGACAATCTTTTACATTTGCATAAAGTCTAGAAAAATGTGTTGTCTTTTGAGAAAAAGATACTATTTCGACAAATTCAACATGCTTGGCTTCAGGCCAAGCACTTCATCTAAAACTCTCAAGCTGAGTAGAAACAGCAAATGTGAGAGGGCTGTGGATTTTCTATCTGTTCGAAGCCTTGCAGTTGTGAAAACAGTTTCTTTCCACGAACTTCCAAGTGCTTGGGGATCAGGTTCGGCTTTAGAGTGCTAGGCTTACCCACACTTAATTTCAGAGGCTTTGAGCCTATAAGATTGGCTTGAAGTGGGTACATATTGGTGTGTTGAAAATGCTTCCGAGTAATTTTTTACACGATTTCATGCTTAAAAATCACTGAGCTGAGGTTTTTCATTGATATCACTACCCAAAGATGATAAACAAGCCCTCTGAGTGGTGCTAGTGGCAATCACAACACTGTCTTGGACACAGAGATGTCCCTCAAAGGCTAAGGAGAAGGTGTGTGTCTCATAAAGCCAGACACTGTCCCTGAAATTCTATCCAAACGAGGCACATGAGAAAGTGATCTCCAAAAGTAAAATGTGGATGTAAAAATATTTACCAATAAAAAACAGTATAATGTGCCTTTTCTACAAATTACATTGCTATTGATAAGTGGTCACCCAAAGGAGGTCTTGAAACTCAACATATTTGGGATAGGATGGGGGGAGGGAACATCTCACGCATTAGGTATTGCATTGCAAGGAAAACCTAAGAAAAGACACCCAAAGTAGAATTAAAATTCACCAAAAGAGAATTTCAATATGGTCAGTGGGTGAAATTCAAAGATTATTATTGCCTGTGTAACAACTTATCCTGGCATTTCCCTTAAGTGTATGGTCTAGATATTTATTCAAAAGAAAGATAGCAATCACACACACACACACACACACACACACACCACTGCCACTGGGGAGTATGATGGTTAATTTTATGTATCAATGTAACTAGTCTAGAAGTCACTCTGAAGGTGTTTTTCAAATGAGATTAACATGTAAATCAGTAGATTTAAGGAAAGCAGATAGCACTCCATAATGTGGCTGGGTCTCATTCAATCACTTGAAGGCCTTTGAAAAAGACTGAGGTATTTCCCTTGAGAGAGGGAATTCTGCCTCCAGACTGCCTTCAGACTCAGCTGCAACATCAACTCTTCCCTGGGTCTCCAACCTGCCAGACTACCCTGCAGATTGTGGACTTTCCAGCCCTCACAATCATGTGAACCAATTCTATAAAAGAAATCACTCTCTTTCTCTTTCTAGATAGACAGATAGATAGATAGATAGATAGATAAACAGATAGATAGACACACATCCTATTGGTTCTGTTTCTTTGGTCAACTTGACTAATTCGGGGTCTAATATAATTCAATAAATCCTGTCCAAAAATACTTCTAAGATCAAAAATTATGTAAAAAAGCGAAGATAGACACTTAGCTTTATTTAGGATAAACTGATAGAACTGTTTTATTTGGTGCTACAGCCAGCCATCTTACAAATCTTCCGGCAGTTTGCACTTGTATAAATCCTCTTATTAAAACTTGAGGAGGAGAACGGAGACTGAAATGACACCAGACTAAAATTTTAGTTTGTGTTAATAAATATAATCCCAGTCAATGAGAACATTTTCTTTAAACTGTGAAGAAATGTAAAACTTCATTCATTTGGCATATTTTTGGTTCGTATTCTCGTGGTGATTCTTTGCAGGACAAAGGCTGATGAGTTTTCACTGCCATCCCTCCCATGTTGCGTACATCCTGCCATCTGTCAATCTGGTGCTTTTTCACAAACACTCAATCACACATACCAAGCACTTTCCCCTTGCCCCACCTCCCAACACCTTCCCACCCCACACACATACGCACATGTTCACTCTTTATTCAGTGTTCCAGGAAAATGTCTTTCCACTCCACTTTCTGCATTGTTCATTACAGAGGTCATATAAAGCTTTCTGGTTGTAGCCTTTGTGACTAAAAAAAAAAAAAAACTGTAGGTTGTGTGCAGGTGACTACAGCTAGGATGAGAGGCCCTATAAAGAAATATAGACAATAAAAGCAGCTGCCTGGTACCAACTGCAGTAGAAAGGCAGCTGCTTTCTTTCCATCGAGGTGGAACAGAGCTTGCTCCTAGGCAGCAGTTGCTACACCAGCAATAACTACCCAGGCTAATCTCCCTCCATCTCGACAATTATTTGGAGAACAAAAGGAAAATGACGGAGTTTCTCCCTGAGTCAAGGACACACATAATGAATTTCCTTCCTTACATGGTTCATTCCTCAAGATAGGAGACATGTACATCTCAAAAAGAAAGGAACATACACTTGATTAATAGCACCTAGTCCCACTTTGAAAAGATGAGATGGATCATTATAATTTTTTTTGAAAGGAATAATTGTGGCTATTATTTCTGGAGTGGGGTCATCTCACATAACTGTTCTTAAGGTTTTATACTATTATGCTTTAAATGCAGGAATCTCTAGCTCCTTCACAATATAATCAGGACCTTGGGGAAGGAGGGGTCCTCACTCTTCACACTTTCACTTAGAATGTATTTAAAACATAGTATTTGTTTTGGGAACAAAATACATATAAAAATCTTGCTTTTCCTGTACCACTAAGATAGGTCATCATTCTATGATAGATTCAGCTATCTCTCGTTGGAAAAAGTAACAAAGAGAGAATTATTAAACCATGATCAAAGGCCAACTCTCATATGGTGTCCACACTGCTGGTTTTGTGAAACTCAAGTTATTATCACCTCTCCAGGCTAAGGGAATAGCAAGGAATGGGCAGAGAGGAAAATGACACAGGTCTGCAGAGGTGAGTGCTCAAAAAATGCTCATCTTAGCTCCAGGAACCCTTAAAGGGGGAATTTCATTAAGTAAAAGCAACCTTTCAGTATTCCCTAGACTAAACTGTGAAACATTTTTGAAAAGCATAAAATCCTTATTTATGGCAGGAATGTTTGAAATTCAAAAGATAAATGCCATTCGGAATGCAACCATGTTCTAGGTATCTAATATGTAATGGGACACAGCTGTAATAACAGCCACTGAACCAGGGGCCTCTCTATATCATGTCATTAGTTGACTTGTTATAAGCCGATCTTCTAGCCCTTTTTATAAGGGCCACTGGGGTAAAAAATAAATATATCATGTACTGAACATCTGTGGTTCTGTCACAAAGCACCACTCATATCAACTTTCAAACTTATATCTTAGGCTATACATGACACTTTTAAAAATGTATCTTAACAAAATGTATAGATTAGGAACTCATAAGTCTTTATTCCAAGGGACAGAGGATACAAGAAGGCCTTGGCTGTGCCATGGGTAACACTAATGGCACCTTTTTTATTGTTTTAGTATATTCTTTTGGGTTCAAAACCATACGTGTAGTCTAGGTAAGATGCTGTAGGTGAATATTTTACATGTGAGAGTTAAGTGAGGAAAGAAATGCCAAATGTCAAGCTATTGACATATTGTCATCAAAATCATGAGTCAGCATTTAAGAACACACAATTAGGAGCAGCAATTCCTGCTTGAGACTTTTTTTAAAAAAATAAATTTATCTGGTCATATAAGAGGTTATTTCTTTCACCTTTCCAATGGTCAAATAAAAAATAATGCCCATCTCCTTTAAAAGGAAACAGGGAAAGGGAATAAAACATTTAGAATAACTAGGAAAAACTACCAGCTATATTTCAGAAAAAAATAGAAATGTCATTAATCTATGTAATGAAAGAATTAATGATAATGAACATTAGTATAGTTATGAGAGATTTCTGTAGAGAAGGCACGGGTGTAAGGAAGGGATCCATTTAGGAGGTATTTTATATAATATAGGCAGGATATGAAGGAATTAGGGTTGTAGCAATGGATGTGGTAAGAAATGGTCTGGTTCTTGTCATACTTTGAAGGCATATTTATAGAATATGCTGATAGATCAGTTGTAAGGTATGAGAGGGAGGAGTCAAGGATGACTTCAATGGCTTTGATCTGGATAACTTGGAAGGATGGAGTTGCCATTACCTGCAATGGAGAGGCCTGTGAGTTACAGACTCCATATTCATAATTGCCAGGCTTGTAGTATTGATGGGCAGCAGTATATTACTCAAAGGGCTCCAAATTTACCCTTGGTGGTTTGAAAAAGGATCTTAGGTGCTATACGGACAAACAAATATTTAATAAATGATATTAGCTCTCCATATACAGGAGTAAAGTTCTCTTTTCAAATACATTTTAGGTAACAAATGAGGCTTGATTTAACTAAGTATTGATACATTGCTAAACTATGAGAGTCCTGGTGGTATGTGGTTGAAGCAAAATTCCTGAAAACATGCAGTTGTTTACTGAAAATTGGGAAATACTATTGTATTAAAAAGACCTGGATTCAAATTCTCTTTAGCCACATAAGTTAGAGAAGAGGGGCTAGTTAACTAAACTCTTGAAAACAATTTTTCTATTTATAATGGTAATAATGCTCAAATTACAGGGTTGCTTTAAGGGTTAAATGTTGCCTATAAAATACCCAATACTGTATTTGACAAATGCCTGGTACTCCACACTTGGTTGTTACTTTAAATAATAAATATGATTTTGTGTCTATTCAACAGTTCCTTTAGGCTATTATAACAACCCAACGATATGCACAAATAAATACCAAATATCTAATGCCCACCAGTTCATTTAAATAAGAAATAACTACTAACAGTAGAGAAACATTTATCATCAAAATATATATAAAATGCTTTTTAAGACTTCATTCAGTGTACTAAAAATTACAGCAAATAGTTATGTAAATACCAGCATTACACGTGGAATGCACATGAATTTTAGAATTTCCTTAAGCACTTCCCAAGAAGACAGTTAAAATCTTATCTCCTAACAAAGTGTATATGAAGATTGACCTGGATAAAAAATGGTGGATTATTTCTTTACATATAATTCCTCTGATAGATTTCTTTTTTTTTTTTTTTTTTTTTTTTCATAAAGTCTCTTTATTCTTTTTTTTTTAATTAATTAATTAATTTATGGTTGTGTTGGGTCTTCGTTTCTGTGCGAGGGCTTCCTCTAGTTGTGGCAAGTGGGGTCCACTCTTCATCGCGGTGCGCGGGCCTCTCACTATCGCGGCCTCTCTTGTTGGGGAGCACAGGCTCCAGACGCGCAGGCTCAGCAATTGTGGCTCACGGGCCCAGTCGCTCCACGGCATGTGGGATCTTCCCAGACCAGGGCTCGAACCCGTGTCCCCTGCATTGGCAGGCAGATTCTCAACCACTGCGCCACCAGGGAAGCCCAGATTTCTTTTTTTGAAACTCATTTCAATAGTGTTTTTAACTTTAATAGAGTGAGCAATAACTTTCACCTTTCACAAACAGGCAATATTTATAATCGTGGATGTCTTAACAAATATTAGCAGACAGAGTGGTAAAACCTGGCATATTATTACATCATCAGTGCTAAATTCTGGCCATATATCCTCAGAGCAATTATAATTTATGCTTACAATGATTATTATAAACATTTCTAAAATTTTTCTTAATTACTTGTTATGAAGAGTTACTTTCATGATAATTACTATCCATTATATTTTAGTGCCTTTTAGTTCCATATACTTTTTAAAAATTGAGATATAATTGACATATAACATTGTGTAAACTTGAGGTGTACAATATATTGGTTTGCTCCTAGTTTCATATACTTTACGTGGTAACTGTCTATAAATTTGTATATTTAACTAAATAGAAACTACATTCCATACTAATAACAGAAAGCTTGATTGAGAGATAGGAGAAGGGACAGATAGATTGATAAATAAGCCAGACTGATGTGGAGAGTTTCACTGGACAGCTCTAAATATTTGTTCACTTCACATATTTTGACTAGTTGCTTTATACAAACCAAACACATTCAACTGAGATACAATTAAACTACACATACAGTTATCATTTAATTTGTACATAATTTAGAGTATTTTATTTCTTTTTCTTCCTCCTTTGAGTGAAAATCTTTGGGATAGGGTGTTGGTTTTTTTTTGGCATCTCATAACAAAAAAAATCATAAAAAGATAGTTTTTAAAATCTATCCTTTAGTAATGAAAAAAAATGAAGCTATTATACATAATTTGGCATTGTCTGTGAATTCAAGATAAATATTTCATTGGGTGGCTTCACTGAGCTGCTGATGCTTATTGAAATCTCTTGGTAATTGGCCTTGCCTGCTTTTTCTTGGTCAAACCAATCAATTTCATGCTGGTTTCTTAAAACATTTAAGATCTCCTACTAAACTGAGAGCTCCTTGAAGATAGTAGGCACATCCTAATAATAATAATAATCATCATCATCATTTTATCCACTGTGCATTCAGCATAGTACCTGGCTCACAATAAGTGCTCAGTCAATGCTTAGGGAACAGAAAAAAGCAATTAGTAATTAAGTGTGTTATGTATTGCCAAAGAAAACCAGGAGTTAGCTAAAAGTTATTTTGATTTTCAAAAGTACATTTGTTGCTAAATGTTCCAAAAGTTCATTAATGATATTACTACCACGTATTGATCACTTATAAGGACCAAGCACTTGAGTGCTTATGTAGGCAATTGTTCTTGTCTTTACCACAACTCCGGGTTGACATAATCCTTATTTAATAAATAACATAGTTAAGAGTAAAACTATTCAAGTGCAAATGATTTAGAAAATAAAAGGACTTTCTTCTCTCAGATCTGTTAGGTTTCATACACTTTCTAGAACTTTACTCTTTCTAGAACTTTATATTCTTCTTGAGATATGTATATATATACACACATAAACATACAAAGACAAATGCAAATATACACACACAAAACAATAAGTTGTTGCAAAACCTAGTTCTTCTTCTAGCTGTTTTATATTGGGACTTTAATAAAGACATCTATCTTCTATCTGCAATAATAAGAATTTATGAAAATAGCTTAGAATGGAAACATATTTCAAGTAAGATAGATGAGATTCATTTTTTTAACTTTTCAGAAATAAGGACTTTAAATTATACCAAATTCTTCTACCATATTAATTCAAATCAAGAAAGATGTATGTTATATTTTAAACCTAAGTCCTTTGCTGGGAGGTGATGGTATATTAGGCAATGTATTTCAAATGTCAAGTATAAAAAACCTTTTTGAAAACATTTTAATAGAAGGAAAATGAAACAAGCTCTACTCAATGAAAGAGAAATAGAGAATCTCTTTCCTTGACATGTTGGAAATTTGCATGAATAACTGTTAGGTGTACTCCTTCTTAGAGGATATACACACAATTATGCTCCATGGATGGACGAAGATGGACAAAGTCTGCCCCAAAACTATATTCAAACAACATGATGGACCAAAAAAATAAAAGTACATGATATGCAACATTTTTCTTTAATATGTCTGTAGTGAGCATAGTTATTTTGGGGGCATTTAAAATTTTCTCTTTTTGGAGCTATAGTAAACTTACTAAAATGTACTTAAAAACCAATATTCTAGTGATTAAAAGTAAAAGGTGACCATTTCCTAAGTAATTGCAACATCTTTGTTTTATGTCACAACATGGTCCTTGGTAAAAGTTTATTTTAACTCTTTATCCTGAATGATTGTTAGAATATTCATTTGTCACCTGACTTCTTCTTATATCTCTGTCCATCTCTTTTCTTTAATCTTTGTAGACATTCTTTGCGTGACTATCCCTTTATTATTCTCACCAATCCTTTTTATTTTATGGCTGTCTTTGGGTGTCATCCTAGCCAAAGTCTCAGAAGTATAGCTGAATATAACCAACTGCCTATCAGATGTGTCCATTAGACCCTCTCATGGGCACTTCAGTGCTGACACTAGGTCAATATATATACATACATCTGTGTATGTAATGAAGGAAGAATGGCTTATTATACTGAGAGTTGTTTTACATCACATATGAATTCCAATTTTGAAAGAATTAGAGCCTAAACCAATCACATCAAAGTAGGGTGTTTCAGAGCTTGACTTCATATATTTTAATACTTATTCATATTTTTTTAATTTTAAAAAGGAGTTCTATTTCTCCCAGATAGAGCAAGATCAGCATGATTATGTTTGAGACAGGGCTCAATAACTTATTTAAGTGCTTCCTTAGTTCCATATACTTTCTCTCATTTTATTTAGTCCTCACAACAATCCGTGTGTGTATTATTGTATCCATGTCAAAAAGGATGCAAAGACTCCAGATTAGTCTAATCCCTGTCTTAAATTCATTTTTAAAGAAAATTGGGAATGAATGCATAAACAAACCAAATTTAAAAATAAAAAATCTAGTCACCTCACTATTAAGTGGCAACACCTGGATTTACAGTTGAACTTTTGACACTGTCCTTCACCACTCTGCTTTTCAAATATTGTTTTTTTTGCAATCATATTTGTTTCAATTGTAAGTAAATACTGGATTATTTTTCCATGAATACATGATATATTTTGCATCAACTTAGTTCCCTAGAATATGTAACTGGAAGGAAACTTAAAAATTATCCAGTCCAAGTGTTTAAGTTCACAAAAGAGATAAAACAATAGCTCTGATAAAAGTGACCTATTCAGAGGCCGAAACCAAAGAGTGGGAGCAGAGAGGAGAAGTCCCCTCTGTTGATATGCATTCCAGAACTCTTCCTACTCTGACATACAGCCTCCATTTTAAAGCCATTTCTTGGACAAAATTGTGACAAGACACAGATTTTCTTTCTGTTGGTTTGTTATAATTATTTTTTTCCTACCGGAATGAAAATGAAAGCAATAAGAGGTTAATTCTTAATGATAACAAATTGTCAAGATAAATGCTTTTAAATTAACATTGACTAATAGTAAATATAACCCTTCAAAGCTACTTTAGAAGAGTTTTTATTGTTTGGTTTTGGCAAGAAAGATTTGGGTAAATAACTTCCCAATAAAGCAATTCAGATTTCTTTTTTTATCAACATTGCTCAAATCATGTGAAATTTTGATTTCAAAGAAAAAAAATCGTATGATCTGTGTGCCAGGTGGTCACAAATTACATTAATATGGTAACCATCTTTACAGATTTCTTTTTTCAGTCTTAATTATGCCAAGTCATAAGAAAAAGAATATCCTAACAGTTAAGATCAGGAACTTTGGAGTCGTGAAATCATGAACAAGACATTTAACCACTCACAGTCATAAAATTGTTGTAAGGATTAAATGACATAATTATGTAATAGACTATAGAGCAGTGTTAATCATATCAAGAGGATTTAGATCAGCAATTACTACTGGTGAAATGAGGTAGAAAATGTGAGCTTCCCATTTTTTGGTCTCAGCATTCTTTGGTTTAGTGTGAATATTATAGAATCTCAGGGCCCTAGCACATGGGGATGCCACACATAATAATTCTTTTAATTTGAATACATATCACAACAATTTTATAGCAGATGGCAATAAAGTCCCTTGAGGAAGAGGTGCTTTTTTTTCAATTTGGACAATGGTGCTATATTGATAGGATTATAAAGTCAGATTTTGGGGCTATATTATAGTTATTAACAGGGAAAGGTTATTTTTGGAGATACTGAAATATAATTAAGAGTTTATAATGAAAGAGTCTGGTTAGTGGTAGTAGGATTTTTGCTTTTAAAATCAGAGCATCTTTTCCTTCTAAATATTTGCATTTACTCAATTTCTCAATTCTCTGAACATATTGCAATTATTCCCTAAGGATCTTCTATATTTAACTTAATCCTAGAGGGGTAGAATATATTAAAAGATAAGTTATTGTCTTTAACGTGTTTGGAGACTAAAAACATTCTGCTTGGGAAAAATAAGAATAGGAAAGATTTCTATTGAATAAGTATTTTTTGCTCTTGGAAAGATGCAGTGGATATGGCACAAGTTAGCATTAAATGACTATTTCTCTCTTTTTAATTTGTATTTTTTAATTGGAGTATAGTTGATTTACAAATGTTTTAGGTGTACAGCAAAGTGACTCAATTATACACAAATATATATATACACACACACATATATATATTCTTTTTCAGATTCTTTTCCATTTTAAGTTATTACAAGATATTGAATATAGTTACCTGTGCTATACTTTCTTAATACTAAGTGCTTTAGTTAACACCACATTTTCTCCTCTAGCTGGTTGTTGGTATTTCTGTTCTTGTGAGCACTTTAAAGGAGAAGTCAGCAGGAAAAAAGTAATCGTAATTCTCCAGACATATGTCTGCTCCGTTCATTTTAATTGTATTGATATTAAAGATCAGAAACGAAAACGGGATGAGAGTTCAATATTGATCCTGGAAACCCCCAAACTACCTCCTTTTGCTGGTTTTCCATACAATTGCGGCTTTAAGCTCATATAAAGGTTCTGAATAACTGTCAGGACAATATATGGCTCTGCTTTTGTTCAGCTTATTGCTCATGCTGCAGATATGTGATATGCCTCCATACCAGGGTGTGATGGTTGAAAGGCATCATTAATGTGTTAAATGATGCGGAAGGCTTTAGGCACACTAGGACACATCACTGCAGAGTGATATCCCCAGATGTACAGGTCTCTGCCTTGATTTCAAATAGGAAAGAAAGAAGCTAAATTACCACACAAGCGAAATGCACCAAGAAAATTATAATGTATATATTCACTTGTAATCTCTGGGCCTGATTCAGACCTCATTTGTTTGTTGAAAGAAATAAAAGGTTAAGGCTTCAATTCTTAGGGTTTATTAATCACACAAGTGAAACAACAAGGGGAGGATTCATCAGAATGCCTTACTGGAATCCTATTTCCACTATTTTGTTTGATCTTTATTATATTTTAGCTTTCTGATGTACTACACTGGTGCTACAAAACACCTTCCTTCGTGCTCTGAAAGAATGCATGTAGATGCTCTGGTGTCTAGTTTACTTCCAGGGTACATAATTACATGGCAGCACACATTTCTAAAGACACTATATCAATACGTGTCTGTAGCTTAATAGCAGATCCAAGCTGTATACCTTCTCTAGTTTTATTTTGAAACGTTGGCTTCTTCAGAAATTCTAAAGCTTGCCTGGCTGTCTTTGACATGAGGCATTCCTCTGTCATATCTATAAATGCTGCTTCTAAATCCCAACAGAACAAGGTAGATAGAGGAAATTTATTGCAGAATAAGGAATGAAGAAGATTTTAAAATATCTGCTTTATCAATGTATAAAAATTAGACTGGATTCTAAATGTAGCCAAAGGGCTCTGATAGTTTAAGATTCATTTTAAAAAGTGTGTCTTGTTTATTCAAGATATATTAAACTATTTTTTTCTACTAATAGATGCTGTTACCTTGTTCTGTGAAATAGCAGGTCACAAAAGTATAGGCAAGTATGCTTTTAGAAGTCCTTTAGAAGAAGTAAGTTGATAGGTGTGGTTAAAGATCAAAAAGATGTATTGGTTGATTAAAATTATACCAGTACCAAAGTTCTAAACTACAGTACTAGAATCACAAAAAATAAATAAAACAGGAAAAATTATGACTGGATTTCCAGTTCAATCCCTCATGTGATGGATAGCAATTTTTAACTGGAAGAAAAGAAGAGATTTGTCTTTGATCATTAAATTAAGTGAATGATAGAGGCTATTCTGTTTAAAGCCAAGGCTAAGAATGTTTTCCTTATATCAGAAAGTCTCCAAGATGCTACCTTTCTTTGCATAAATTGATGGTTCTTCAACAGGAAGTCTAAATAAAATTAAGTCAAGTTCTCTCTTTTTTGAATAATATTATTTACTGGTCATTTTTCAATGGGGTAACAACTGTGAAACTCTTAGATATCAAGCCCCTGAGAAAGTCCTACCCATAAGTGTTGATTCCCTTTCCCTTCATATTTTTGTATCTGACTTAATTTACAGAAAATGGTTAATTCATTCATTACTGTAGATAAGAACTATATTATAGATAGAAACTGAAGGTAAAGAGAACATCCATTTGTTTTTGTCAAAGGGACACCGTGGAATAATTGGCAAAAGTTGACTAATATCTGCAGATAAGATCATAATATGGACAATGCTAATGTCCTGATTTTGATAAATGTATTGAGGTCATGTAAGAGAGTGACATTGCTTTAGGAAGTTCGCACTGAAGAACTTAGGAGTAAAGGGGCATAATATCTGCAATTTACCTTCAAGTGGTTCAGAAATAAATAATATCTATATAGAGAAGGCAATGGGGGAGAGTATGATAAAGCGAATGTAGTAAAATGTTAATTTTTAGGAAATCTGGCTTAAGGTATATACACATATTGTGTACTATGGTACTATTTGCAACACTTTCATATATGTGAACAAATTAAATTTTATGATAAAAACTGTACACATATATGCAGAATTCCAACAGGGTAAATTGAAAGAGGAGAGACAGGTCCATTTACTCTAGGGAAGTATAGGGGTCAAGATAATCTTCATAGAGGAAAAAATAAGTTTAAGTGGAACTAGAAAAAATATTAAAAATGTACATGCCTGGATCAAAAATTTCAAGGATTAGGGGTATGTTGAAAAAGGAAATACTGGAGTGATACCAGGACGCAGAGAATGGAGGGACACCTTTTTCAACTATTGTAAATTGAGAGAAACACAATGGCATTTACCTAAGTATCATGCTAAAGTTTATTTGATTGTAAGACTGCAAGGCAAAAGAATTCTAGAACTGATGGTACTTCAATGTCAACTATCTGGCAATCAAGAATCTAAGTAGGAAAAGACCAAAAATTTCTAAAACTCTTTTTTGTTTGTTTGAATGTATGGCTCAAAATTTTTTAAATGCCATTTTAGACTTGAAAATTATAATTGCAGATAATACGAATACTCATTTAAATCCAATGATGTCATTCTTTCACTATAATTCAGGCATTCACATGTGAAGAATTATACTTATTGACACTGTTCCCTGCTATTTTCAAGATTACGCTTCTTAAAATAGATTGAATGAGGTTACTCTTCCACTCAATATATATATTTCCATCCAATATCCCACTATCTAACATACCAGTTGCTTGGCCTTCCTTGCATATCCAACCTGATTTCCTGTTACCCTTTAACAAGATCCATCTCCTCTTCTCAGCCTACCCTTCCTACTACCCAGGAAACTCAATTCCAATATTGTAATATATATACACTTCCTTTTCTTTACTCCTATCTGATTTATTCCTATTTTTCAAAGTACATCTAAACTCTTTTTTCCAAAGGTTTCCCTAAAATCCTTCAACCACCACTTCTTAACTCATTTAATTACATAGCGTCTTCTGCAAGTTTATATGATTTGTATAATTTTTAAAAAAATCTATACTTCTATCATAAATTCTTGCATGGCTGGAGCATATATTACATGAACATAAAACAAGCATTGAAATATACTTGTTGATCCATTAACCCTTCTTACAAATATCTCAGTGGAAAGAAGCTGCTAAGCAGTATGATATTTTGACTTTATTAATTCATTTAAGTTCCAATTCCTTTTTATTTTGGAATCTCAACATAATGAAAAGAGGATTATTATAATTCTTGGTATTATTTATTTATAAATGTTATGACTAAGAACCTTAAAATCTAACATTAAGTGTGGAGAAAAAGTATGAAGATCTGAAACAATTCAAAGGAAAAATCAGTAACATGTGAGCACTTCTTAAATGTAGAATATGAAGCAAAGATGATTCCAAGTGTCAGAATCCAGTAAACTGAGGAAAGCAGTGGTCTCATTGGTAGGGAGAAAAAAAATCAGGAGAGAAAGTGGTTTGAGGGAGAATGTTTTCTTTTTTTGGATGGTGGACATTTCCAATAATCAATCACTCATTCATTCAGTAAACCTTTGAGTGAATACAAGGTGCTAGAAAGCCTTGTTCTAAGTCTGAGAACCACAAATGTGAACATCAGACAAGGTCCAGGCCCTTATGAAATCCACACTCTTCCTAACAATTGCATTCATTTTAACAAAAAGATACAAATAAGATATTATAACTGGTTCTCAGAAGGGCACTTCTGTAGAGTGAGAACAGAAACCAGACTGCAGTATGAATGAGAGAGCAAAGAGAGAAGTAAGGATTACTTTATGAAAACATCTAATCTCAGACTGAAAATTAGGAGAAAAATAAGATGAAATCATGAAGAGTCAAACAATTTGTAACGTGCATATGTGTGTGTATGTGTGTGTTTGAGTGTGTGTGTATTGTTGTTGCTTTTATTTAATTGTTTGTAACTTCCTCTAAGATGAATGAAAACCTATGCAACAGAAAAGGCAAAGAAAAAGAGCCGGGAGAGTGTATGTCTAAGATGCTAGAAGGGGAAGAGATTTTCTTGAGAGCCCACTCTTTAGAGTCAGGAGTCAATGGGAGTTAGTGAGTACAAACAGGAGGAATAAGATTTAGAAAAGCCAGTGAGATAGCATTTTCCTTTCCCTCCTAAACTTCATGGTCTTAATAAGTAAGGAGGGTGTAAGAGGAAAAAGCACACTCCTGTGTGTCTCCTCTATGCAATACTGCACTTCTGGTCACCAAATGTGTGGGGTTTTCCTCACACCAAGCAATTCTGCAAAACCAGCTGGGTGTCCTACGATTTAATTCAATTCTGATACTAGCTACATGGATTTAGCATCAGATCCCACAGGTTAGGGCTCAGTCCCATAAGACTTCCCCAACCCCCCCTTCAGATACTAGTCTCAAGTCCAGGTTGTTGTCTGTGCTTCTGACCCAACAGGTATAAATCGGAGGTTCCCATGACCCCCTCTTAATTAATGTTCAATTAATTTACTAGAGCAGCTCATAGAACTTACGAAAACATTTTACTTACTAGATTTACAGTTTATTGTGTAAAAGAATGCAACTCGGAAACAGACAGATGAAGAGATGAATAGGGCAAGGTACTGGGCAGAGAATTTCCATGCTTTCTCCAGACTCATAGCCTACCAGCGCATCTACGGAAAAGCTCTCTGAACCATGTCCTTTGAGCTTTTAAGGAGGCTTCATTACATAGGCATGATTGATTACATCGTTGACCACTGATGATTAAACTCTATCTCCAGCCCCTCCGCCCTACCCAGAGGGGAGGTTGAGGAGTGGAGCCGCTAAAAGTTCTTCTAATCACATGGTTGGTTTCCCTGCCACCATCCTTAGGGGCTTTCCAAAAATCACTTCATTAACGTAAACTCAAATGTGATTGAAAGGGGTTGTTATGAATAACAAAATACCCATTATTGCTCTTATCACTTAGGAAATTCTAAGAGTTTTAGGAGCTCTGTGCCATAAACTGGGACCAAGACCAAATATATATTTCTTATTATAAATCACAGTATCACAGAGGGAAAATCATCTGTGTAGAATGAGGGAGTAAAGGATAAGATTAATTCTGGGGAAGAGTGGAGATGATAAAGAAGATCTCTTGCAGAATACCCCTACGAAACCCTGTGATAAATGACTGAGAAGCAAGGACCAAGTTTATTGTAGATAGCATAGGGTACAGTAGATTTTCCCAGCAAAGCCCCCCTCTGTCTCCAAGGCAGTATTTCTTTTTGTAGCTATATGGCATGAATCATAGGATGGCAGAAAGAACACAAGAATAGAAGTTGAAAGTGGAGTTGGAGTTGGAAGACAAGTAGAAGCTTTATCGCTTGATGAAAAGTTGAAGAAACTTCTTGGATCTCAGTTTCTGTAAAATGGGGGTGGGGTGGATCTCAAAACTTGAAAGCCCATATATTCTCTACTAGTGCCCCCTCTTCTTGCCTGAGACTATTACATGCTATAGGATAGTGGAGAAAGGGCAGATTCTATGATGGAAGTTGAGAATAAACAGGGACAAATATTCCACTAGTGGAATGATTTTTCCAGAACTGAAAGGTAAACATACTCATTCAAAGAAGAAAACAAGAAGTAGCAATTTACCCCAAGATATAACTTCACAGATTTTTGTTTTGCAATCTGCAATTCTTTCTGTACATGTTTGACTGATGGATTCAGGGATACAATCTTTATGTACAGACTACGTTTTTTATCTCACTGACATACTTTGTGAAAGTATTAAGGGCTGGGAACTAACACCCAAGTTCACAACATAATCCTCTACAATTTAGAAGGTGCCTTATCGTGTGGTCATCACGTGGCTTTTACAATGTAATCAAGAGAAAAATCAACAAATTCAATCTCACAAACTAAATTAAAAGGGACACATTCACATTTCCCCTTTATAGCCATGTCAGAGATAGAGAGGAAGGAGGAATTTAAACACCAGGCATCGTATCTGTCATAGCCATATCTTTCTAGACGTAGGGAGCTCATTTCTCAAGGCTACCACTCCATTAACCTTCACAAGAGCAAAAATAAAGCAAAACAATGAAACACTCTGGAGAAATGGCATTGCTTCTAATCTTGCTTATATATCTTATCATGGGGATTTGAAGATGGAACAAAGACCTCTACCTCCCCAGGCACAAAAATGATACAGACTCCCTGAAATAAATATATAAAATGCCTCATGGAGCATGTTGTAGACATATTTGTGATTTTTCTGAAAAATGAGAGTGGGGTTAGGAAGAGTAACTGATATCATCCCTGCTGAATCTCTGTCTTACCCTGTGATTTGTAACTGGGAGGGCCAAAGCATCAACTCCATTTATTTTTTTAAAGTCTTGGCCTGCTCTTGGTTGCCACTTTACCTAGATTCATTCACTGTATATATCTGGAACTATTAGTTTCTTGATAAATGCATCGTCAGAAAGCCAGAGGTCAATGATAAGATAGGAAATAAGGAGTTCTTGCTTGTTTTTATACACTTCTGTTTGACTTAGGAGATAATTATAACACAGATTGATGTTCTTGTTTTAAACAAGATAGTAAATCAGAGTGAAATATGAGATTTGGGAAAGCCATTTGCCACATAATTATAATTTCTTAAAATTCCTGTGTTCATTGAATATGAGAAGCTATAATCATGTGATACATAGCAATAACATTACTCATCTTTTTTTTTTCTCTCATGGAAGACAGTTAAATAAACCTAAGTTACAAATCTTTAAATATTGTTAACTACAAAGTTTAAATATCATTAACTAAAGCAAAACAAAAGCACATGTTGCTTGGTCTGATATCTAGCTTTAAGTGGGAGAGATTACAGATTCAGTAAGCAAGATTAAAATAATGATTCAGTGCACTTCATTAAAAAGTCTTGTCTTTTCCATAAATAAACTTTATCACCATGAGACAATGTAAAATTATAAGAATTTCATCAATATAGGAGACCAGAAGAAAAGTGGGAACAAAGGAGGGATGTGGAATCAGAAAGAGATACATTTAAACATGGACTCTGCCAGGGGTTATATTCAAAATATCTATCAGCTGACATGGCAGGGACATGGAGCCCTCAAGTTGGAAGAGTTCCCGCACAGGGACCTGGAGACCACTGGAGTGCCAGGATTTACCCTTTTGCTTGCTGGATTATGGTGGGGGGTGGGGGAGAAGAAGGGGGACCTGACAGACTGGTCTGGAGACGCCTCTAATGCCAAGATTTATCCCTTTGATTGCTAGATTATGGGGAAGGAAGTGGGGGGCTTGATATACTGGGTTTAGGGGGTTACCTAGGGTACTTGAGGAATTAACCAGTACAGGTGCATTTCTGTACTCACCTTCAGAAGTAACTTTGTCTGCTTCTAACCAGTATGCAAATAAGTACAAAATTTTACCAACCAGCAGAGTCATACTTGTGCATACTTGGTGAATATTAGCCCTGATGACACCTATTAGTTTTGCACCCTTGGTAGTTTAACTAACCTCCCTGAGTCAGCCAAGTGAAAGAAAGAAAGTGGTGAATTTCCTGGCTAGATATTTGGTTGCTCTAAGACCTCTTCCAGCTGATAGAATTTAGTCATCTCTCCTCTCTCTTTTCTTCTGACATCCAGTATACATATCCTCAAAGAAAAGAGCGAGTCCCGCTAGAGAGCAGAGGAACTTCCATAATTTAAACCAAATGTAGAAAAGAAGCTGAGTTTACACTCAATTCTAACTTCCAACTCAAGGTTAGCTCTCCTGGGAGCAGATGTGGGAGTCTGTAGTTCTAGCTGAAGTATTCTCAGGGGGCCATCCTGTCTCTTCCTTTTCTCCCTTTTTGGCTCCAATGTTTATTTTCTTGTGTATAAATTATACAATAATATCTCTGAACTGAATTGGTTGAAATGTAACCCTAATTATGATATCTTGTAGCAACAGTTATGCACAATAAATATCTATCAGCTTAATTTTGCACAGCTTTGTTGATTAGAAAACTGTTTTTTACTCATTCATCAGAGTTACCACCTTGGAAAAATGATTGTCTTATTTCAAAGGGATATCACTGTCTCTGTATACTCTGCAAAGTGTAATTCTTCTATATGTTTGAGAGAATCACAACTAAAACCCCATGAATAATTCTGGACACCACACTGTAAAAAAACCATAGTAAAAAATATCACAAGAATTATCAGAGAACCGAAAAACAAATAGAAGATTTAAAGGGTGACTGAAAAACACAGGATTTACTAACAGTAAAGAAAAGAGAAATGTTGTGGATGCAAGCTAAAGAAAGGTGCGAAGTTTATTTAAATTTTCTATTCCATATTAAAGGCCCTTTGCTTACAATCTAGCAACACAGTATTTTCTTTTTAATTAGGAAAAGATTGTCAGTGGAAAATACAGTTGATGAAATCACCATAAAATTTATATCTGGAAATTTTAAAGATCAGTGATTCCAATTGTTTTCCACCAAGACCTCTTTTTACTAAGCTTCTCCTCAATTCCATATTTTTAATTTTTAAATACAAATTGTATCTGTTAAATAAAACGTGTTTCTTTTCTTTTTTTTAAAATTAATCAGAGAGTTTTAACTATCTGAGCTATACTACCCAGAGCTTCTGGGGAGCATAAAATAACTGAATAACTATACACAAAATTTGATATAATTATAACTAAGGTAAAGACATTTATAGTTTTAAATATCATACACAACATTTTCCAAGCTAGATTCAATGTCTGTTAAGTTCTTGAAAATACGGAAATGCTGCAAGGAACCCCATAAGTACTGCCTCCAGAGCCCCAGATGTTTAAAGATTTCAAATTGGGAAGAAATGGATTAAACTAGCTTAAAATCATCTAACAGATATGATTTATTCTCACTTTGAAGAATGAAATTGAGCTATTTAATGTACCATAACTGTCTAAAAGTGATCGAAAAGAATAACCCGGGGCTCTTTCAAATCTTTTTTTTTCCTACCCTTTCTTCCACTCTTTCTGTCAAAACTATCACTTGGCTCTGAGATGGCAGGAGTAGGAAGCATCCAGCATGTACTCACCAGCCTGGTTAGTTGTGATGCTGACTGCAGCAAACTGTCTCGGTGGTGAGCTCAGCTCTGACACCCCATTAATGGCATCAATCTCAAAGGTGTAGTTAGTGTGTGCCAGGAGGTCTGTCACTGTCACCGTGGTGTTGGTGAGTCCATACTGTCGAGGGAGGAAGCGGACATTTGGGCTGCATGGCTCACACTGTTTTACGTTCCACCCACATTTTTTACATATGATGTTGAAGGTAACATCTTTCCGGCCTCCTGTGTCCAGGGGCCAGATCCAGTCCAGGATAACCGAGGTCTCATTTATATTAGATATAACATTTCTCGGTGCAGATGGAGGTCCTGCAAAGTAGTTCAACAAAGATTAATGAGCCTCACTTCTGTTTTCTACTACAAGGGAAATAGATCATTTACAGTGGAACTGAAAGAGGTAAATAACCATCTTGTCTTTATTATGTACTTTTAATTCGTCCTCAGAGGATCCATGAGATTATAGACACATGGATTCAAGAGTACTATCCTCCCCGAGCTAGGAATGGGGGGAGTTTTGACTCCAGGTTGAAGATGCATTCACAAAGTCCAACAAAGGAATTTACCACTAAATTCAATGCCCTTGTGAATAGTTATGAAAACTTTAGTATTAGTTTTATAAATCTTAGTTCTTTTTCCCTATGACCTATGACCAACATATAACAAGAGGGAATAGAAAAGTAAAAATACAAATCCCGTGCCTAAACCTCCCCTACCCTGTCAAAATTATGCAAGATCTAAAACAAGATATAGAAAATTTTCTTTCCTTCTGGGTGTCCTGTTGCAGGAAGTGCTTTAACAACTAATTCATTTTGTGTGATAAATGTTGCATTTGTGGTGAGCCAAGCATGGAGAGTGAAGCAGAGAAAGCTTTTAATTTGCACATGGAGAGCAGAAGGAAATGGGCCAAATGCTTTAAAAAAAAACACAATAAGAAGAAGAAAAAAGGAAATAAAACAAACATGGAGGCATGGGTTGCAGCAAAACTACTCACGGGTACAAGCCATGGATGGAGGGTCTTTGTCTGCTCGGAAGTAATTATTCTCACACCTGCAGTTCACTGAACCATCTTCGTGAGTAGAACTGTGAGGTGGGCACTTGGCACATTGCACGTTACCATCCGAAGGCTTGTAGAAACCTGGTCGACAAGCTACAAACAAAATGACTCTTTTAAAATTCTGTGATAATTTTGAAAATATATTCTTGAAAATACATAAAACAGATTTCAGGAGGCTAGGGCATGCATTCATTATGAATAAAATCTATTTTCTTCTCCCAGAATTCATAGAAGCAAATAATGTGGCCCAATGTAGTTTCTCCACATATACGTTTGTATTTGCACCAAATGTTAAGGGGGAAAAAAACCCCCACAAGATTTAGATTATTTTGGCACTAGAGTGTGATGAAATTTCCATCTCATGTTTTCACAGCTTTACTTGGCATTGGACTATTTGTGGAGAAAATAAAGCAAAGCCATGTCATCACGCAGCCATTCCCTTTTTAAACATGATGCAATGTGTACAGTCTCTGCAGTTAGTACTATATTACATACCCACTTGTTTTCTAATTAGTTTCTGTGTGTACAACTTTATCCCCGCAAATTGTAAGCAACTGAAGGAAGAAGTCATGGCTTTGTCTATATCTTAAGATTCTTGATACATGGTTCTCCTGAGCTATGATATTTTGTTTGCCCGTGACAGTGTCATTCCCTAACTTCTATGGTACTGGCCTAAAAGAAAGGTCTTAATTTATTTCCTTGTCTGTATCTCAAATACACAGGGAGGTATAATTTCTATTTAAACTGATATACTTGTGAATTATTGCTAGATTAACGCTTTTAAAAATAACTATGTTATCTTCTTTCTTTCTAGTTGTATCTCTGAATGACATTTTTTTTTTAAGCCCAATGAACTGGTTACCAGATATTATTTCAGCTGCCCATTTAATATTCACTATCTATTTACAGCTTTTACAGAAATGTCTCCATTATAGTATTTTCATTTCATCTGATATAAAATTTAAAATGTTGTACTGTTTTATTTGGTACATTTTCATAATTACCGTGAGAACTGAAATCATAGTGAAGACCCTAACAAAAATCCCTTGACATTCCTTTGAGGAAGGAATTCATGATCTTAAATTTTTAAGTTTCTTTGGAAGCCAGTAATTGGAAGCCAATAATTTCTTAAGTCTCTAAAACTCAACTTCAAAGCTGCATTGAGATTTGATGGCTTAAACCACTTAAATAGAGACTAGACCCTACAGACTATGTTTATCACTGAATTCCAAAATTTTTTTATATCAACTTCATATTGTGAATAACAGGTTATTTGCATTCAAATAAAACCTGTGTGAATAAATCTTAACTTTTATAATCACTAAATGTATTTTAAAAGGTAACACACTGTATCTATAATAGTGTATCTTCCTACTGAACATTTCTTGGGAGATAACACTCCCAAGGAAAATACATTGACAAGACCAACGATTAGAATAACTTAAAATGATAGTAATCATTAATCTAGTCTTGCTGTTTTCAAGTTCCTACTAAGAATGGCTGCTCTAGGACCATATTACATTAAATTGAACAACTTTTGGCACCATACTGAGAGCCAGTCAAATAAATTCTATTGCCCTAACCAAACTTGGATTAGGATTATAAACTTTTGAACATTATCCTTAAGCACTGTTTAGAAAGGTCCACTCATATCTCATGTCATATTGCCTCAGGGGGAAATGATATAAAGTATAAACAAACTATGCACTTAACTTCTGGTTTCAATTTAGCTCATTATTGAGTGCCTTTAAATTTGCAAGAGGGCATTGCTGAGTCTTTAAAAGATTAAGTTGCAGTGTTCCAATGTACTTTGTTATTTTGTTTGCTTGTAAATTTATCTCTGTGTTTTTATTTCAGGCTTTTATAGTTTTTACAACATTTAGCATAAAGGTATTCACTAAACACTCAATCACTTTTTGTTAATCCTGTAAATAGCTATACTATGTGATACTTAAAGACAAGATAGTCATACAATCACTTAGCTACAGCACCACAGCACAGAATTTCTGATAGTATTGAAAGTAGCTATAGTTATTAAGCCTAGAAGTTAAGAATGTGACTTGAACTAGTAACCAGACTTTAATTATGAGTAAATAATAACCTTAGAGATGAGAAGAGTAAAAGATAGGTAGGCACATATACATGCAGTTTAATAAATATCTGTCAATCATCTACTTTTGTTCAGTCTCCTCATTAGTCTTAAAGATACAAATGTCCCTAATTCTGTCCATCCCAAAAAGGGCCCTTGCAATTTGAAAGCAGGCAACAGAAATTTAACACAGGCCACATGGAGCAAGCACTCCATTCTGATTGATCTGTTGGAAGAAATACACAGAAGGACTCCCATTTGAGAAAGATTAAGACAGTAGGAGTTGGCCTGTAAGAAGCATAATTAAATACACAAATAGATCAACATGAAAAGACAAACTGTTAACTAGAGGAATGTGGTGGGTACTGTCAGTATCTCAGTCCTGCTTCCTGTTTGCTAATAGAATCCTGATTTTGTTCAGAACTGCATTCTGCCAAGTACTCCCTAACTCAGATCATTGCAAATAGGGGTGGATGGCCAAAGTTATGGCCAAAGAGATGGCTAAAGAGATACAAACAGAACTCTGATGAAAGTCTTTGGGATACCTTTTTCTTTTCTAACAAGATGATCCAGATGCAACTGAAACCACTCCATCTACATTATTCCAGCATTGATTATGGGCATAATGACTTACAGGAGACACTAAGTTAAAGGCCAAGAAAATCAGAGAGATGTGTACCCTGCTCTTGTTGACCCAGCAAGCACCAATCTCAGGATTTCTTATAATGTCAGAAAAGTAACACCTTGTTTGTTTAAGTCACTGTAGTCAAGTTTTCTTTTACTTGCAGCAGAAAGCATTTCTAAATGGTAAAAAAGACAAAGAGAATTCAGTTGAGATGTATTAATTATATAGAATAGCTTAATGGAGCTAAAAAGATCCTAAGAAAACCCACTGGTCAGTTTCTGTGTTTTAATCTGAAAATCCAGGATGTTAGGTGACACACAGTTAGGGACAGACTCTACTCTGCATCTTCTGGCACCTGGTAGCTAGCTGATAGGATTTAATCATCAATTAACAGATATTCATTGAATACTAACTCTATCCTGAGTACAATGCTAGGTTCTATGGTAATATCCTAAAGTTGGTAGACACTTTTACTCTTTATAAAGGACTTGCAAATATACCATCTCAATTAAACCTCACAACAGTTCTATTGAAATAATCAAGGTAGGTATTAATCTTCTTATTTTACAGAATGAACAATTGAAGCACAAACAGAATGCCCAAGATAACAAAGAAATTCAATCATAGTCCGAATAAGCAAGAAAATTTCTGCTTTTAATTTTATGTAAATCACTCATTAAAAGCAAATTATTTTCCTATCAATTCTAAGCTGTTGGTATGACATTGAAGAATAGTCCTCTAAAAAATTTAATGCAACACATTTAATTAAACACATGCAAGTCTTTTTTCATCTGTTCCTAGTTAAGACACCATTTCAGAAAGGCTGATGTTCTCTTGCATTCTCCAGGATTTTCTATCTATTTGAGGTGTAACATTGTTATGGGCAGATGAGCAATTGAACTTTTGTTGGAAAGGCAGAGGTTGTCCGTCAACTCTTAAGAATAGGGTGACCCACTATATGTGGGAGCCATACAAGTAAATTTTCTTTTTCTTGATACAAACAGAATCTCTAGATCCTCGACTCATATTGTTCAACAAATTTGAGAATATGCCTGAAAAGTTTGTATTCACTAATAAAATTATTATACTGGTAAGAAACATTATCTTTAAATGTATAAGGGGAAATTCTTTATATATTTACTTCAAACTTTTTCCCACCAATAAATAATCTCCCTCCCTTGCAATAAATCATCTTGTACTGAAATACCTATCCTTTTGTTACACCTTCTTCATTCTTAAAACAATTCTCATGGAAAAATTTGAAACTCTACCTCTACGGGGCATTAGTACTTGTGTTTTATTATCTTTGCTTATGGTAGCAGAAGCAATGATTGTAATTTAAAACTATCTCCTTCCCTTCCTTGAATATAAAACTGCTAATATAACAATGTGCACATTTCTCTCCTTATGCATTACGTTAGAGAATGAGAAGGTTCAGCATACAAAAAGTAAAACCTAGGTAAGAAGTAGAAAGTAGATATGTTAATGTGTTTTCTTTCCTTTTCTTACTTAAAGGAAGTCTTTGTCAACTTATTACAGAATATCAAAGAACAGAGAACATGCAAGAAAGGTAAACAAATTAATACTAATTCAGGTTTATCCAGCTTTAAGTTAAAAACAAACAAACTTCTGCTATATACTTAAGGCCTTCCCTGTGTTGGCCAGCTAGAAAGCAATACTTAACTAAGGTGTAAATGCACATATTCAAAGCCTGCTGCCAAAATGACAGAATTCTGATTTACATCTTTCCTCCCATAACCCAGTAGTACATGTTCTTGTCAGTCAAACACTGGTAAAATTATTCATAGATTTCTACCTCAGGGTAGTAAAACCAAAGAGTGATTAAACAGTGTAAGATCTTTTAAGTGGAGGCAAACTGCTGCCCCTTTTTGGGTCCCAGAGACGTTTTATCCCCTTGCTGTAATGGAGATTTTTGAACTAGTTAATTGTGGCAGGAACTCTGGGCTTTGAATAAGCAAAGTAGGAATGATACACGAAACTGAATTAACCATTAAAAATGGGATGTAGCACCTCCTCAAATCCTACTGGATATCATCATGGATTTACTAGGAATCAGACTTGTTCATGTAATGTTTGGATTTCATTTATTCACTTTCAAAAACCAAACATGTACTGATCTCCTAAGATGACCTAGACACTTTATTGTGTCCAGTCACAGTGATAAAATTCACAATCCTAGCTTTAAACAGGAGACCAATTAATTCCATATGGCGCCATTATTTTAGAAATGGATCTTCTAACTTGAGAATGTAAGTGCTAAGACACTTTGCAACACAACATTTTTAAGTAATCTTCACCAAGAAATTCCCTAATTTCACTTCTCTATATCCCAACTCTTCAAGGTGTTTTCAGCCTCTTACAGGAAGACCACTAGACTGGGAAAGAGGAAATGTAGGTTTTGATCTAGTGTTTTCTACTAAATAGGTATTATCTCAAAGTCACTGATCAGGTGTCTTCCAGTTTTTAGGAGGTAGTTGGGATAGTGACTTCCTCTTCTAAAATAAGTCTGAAGATTCATTTTTAGTTATTATTATCTGTTCCCAGGTTAGATCCTGTGCAATATAGAGATACGAGATTTTTCCTATTCATTTTGCATGCTCGGTGTCCAGCACATTGCCCAGCACCTAGCAGTTGATGAAATACATTTTTTTGATGAAATACATTTTTTAAATGAATAATTAACTTGCAACCAATTGTCCTCTCTGGATTTCAATTTCTTCATTTATCAAATGATGGCTATCGACTGTCTTGTCTCTAAATACTCTTCAGGCTAGACACTTTAAAAGGTTAATGCTTTGTGTACCAAAATTTGTAGGATTCCTAGAACTTTCTAAGTAGAAAAAAATAGAAAAAACATCTTCACTTTCATCCGTGCTTTAAGGATTAAAATTAGCCATTGAAATTACAAAATCACATAGGGCAACAAGACAAAGAAAAGAGGCTCTCTTCTGATTTAAAAGAAATATACTTGAATCAAGAAATGACAGGTTTTTGCCCTTCTCAGTGTTTTTCTATATCAGAGCAGTATATATTCAAAGGGCATGTGGATTTCATGATTGGATGGATTGAATGATAAATTCACTGCCAAGCAAATAATTCCCTATTATTATATTTTCATCTTACCCAGTAGCATAATAAAACTATATTTCATTATACACTTCCTTTTATGTATATTTTAGATAGAGTAGAATGTTTAAAAGCTGGGAAATCTTATAGGAATAAACAAAAAATTAAAATATTGATATTAATTATTATTTTAAATTTTTTAAAATGTAGGAAGGTGTGATTTTCTTTTTCTCTTTTAACAGTAAGGAAAACTAGCACGATACTGAAAATACAATCTAAAAGACAAAACATTTTCCTTCTGTTAGACTGAAGTGAGGTTTTATTTGTCTTTTTCTTGTTAATCTACCTTTTAGTTCCTCTATTTTACATGCCCAGTTAGTGAGAGTATGCATGTTCATTTACTAAGCAAACCCCAAAACTTATTGAAAAAACCTCAGGATGGGCCACAGTAGAACAAAAATGAAGAAGCTCTTGCCAAATGTTAATTTTCTATTAAGAACACTAAAAATATGAATAAAATAATAGAAGGAAGACAAAATAATACCAATTTGTAATAAATGAATTAGAAATATTTTGGGAATCTGCTGATTCCATATCTATAAAGAGGTAACAATAAAACAGGAACTAAATACTATGGGTCAGTAGTGGGATAAAATAACAAACTACCAGCTTTGGAAAAAAATAAAGAAAAAAGCATGAAATAGGGAGTATTTTGAGCACTAGCTATACAATGAATAATAATTATAAAAAAGCTTGCAGATAGAATCTTGGCCTCATTCCCAAAGCACATAGCACACTTTTCCTCTACGATGTAATTGATGGGCTTGAGTTATGCTGATACAGAGAATGGGTAAAGTTACCATAGTGAAAGGAAAACAAATGCACTTAGTAAACCATGGTGGCTACTGTTGAAAGAAAGTAGACAGCTTTTCAATTGCAAAGTGAATTTTGTCTCCAGTTGACTAATGTGGTTGACTTTTAAGAGAAAACATGGTCCTAATTAAGGGTTAAAAGGCTCATTTCAATTTGAATTAACTTTAAATTAAAAAATAAAGCTGTTGGTAAATAGGGTCCTTTTACTATTCAGACCTGGGCTCTATACACACAGGGCTATATTATCAATTCCCAGCCATAAACACAAACTAATGACCAGAACCAGCACTGACTAAACAGATGATTTCCTGGCCTTGCAATTCCAGGCCTGACAGGGTCTATTTGCCAGTACAAGGTCAAAGCAACTGTTTATTCCCAAAATGAGCTGTACTCCACAATCTTACAGGAACTCTATTCTTTGCCATTTGAATAGAGGTACAATGCTTTGAGGCAAGGCAGAGGCATTTCAATACACTGGAAGTGGCTACGTTCAGTCATTAAACCCTGCCTGCAATGTGCAGCATTTACAAAGTGATCAAGTGTTTCCTTCTTCTGTTCCTTCACTGTTTGATAAAAAAGGCCTAAGGCAAAATGCCACCATACCATTACACACAACAGAATCAATCACAATCTAGTGTAGCTCAAAGATAGCTTAGTACCAAGACTTTATTGCGTTTGTTGTTGTTCCATCAGATTTAGCAAGACAGGAGCCAGTAACACTGAAATATGTTCAATGCATGTTCACCACCAAGAGAATGTTAAAAGAGACCCTGGTCCTAAGGACGCTGTGTTTTGCCAGCATTTCAGTTGTCTTCTACTTTCAAGGAAGAACGGTGTGCTTTAGGAGTAGGACTAGTTGAGTTTTTCTATTCTTAATTATCAATGCCCAGAGAATGAGACCCATTAATAAAATTTACAAATTCATAGAAATATGTATGTTATGAGCAGGTAAATACTAAAACCGGGAGGGAGGAGGGGAGGTGGGGGAGGCAGGGAGAGAGAGAGAGAGAGAGACCGAGAATGAAAGAGAGAATCATTTTTATGGGATATTATTGTGGTGAACATAAAATGCATAGGACCCAAATCTATACTCAGAATCTATTGAGAAACAGCCTGGAAAAGCTTTTGAGAATAGTGCCAGAAGTTTTCTTTAGAGCAGAATAACATTGGAATGTCTAAGAAAACCATTCCTCGGAAGGGATTTTGTAGGAGGTAAATCACTTCCATGTCAAAATAAGCCCTACTATGGATTAGCATTTTCCAGACTACACTGGAAATATAGCTGGAGCTTGGAGAGGTCAGCAGTCCAATACTCACCTTTATAAGTCAATTTTAGGAGAATAGAATTGCCATCATAGATTCGTAGTCACCCAGATTAGAGTTTGAGATACAAGTCATGAAAACTTCAGATGCTATTTCCAAGGATCTATTGTACATGAATGCATAAAGAACAACTATGTCCTGTGTATGTTTATATGAACAAAGATATATGAACAATGCTATTTATAATATTGGCAAATTAGAAAGAATATAATGCCTTAAATTAGAAAGGTGGTTAAACTATGCTATGTTCATACAATTCCATATATAAATTATGCTATTCTCATACATTTATGAGACACATTATGTCTCACTCAGAAAGACGCTCATAATATTTTATGGTAAAAAAGCAGAATAAAATAATGTGTATGCAATCCTTTTATTGTTTATATTTTTTTCTTATTAACATATCACTTATCTAATGAAAAACTTAAAAATATTAAAGTCTTAGAATTATAAAGATTGCACATACACACACAAAAAAATCAAAACACTATAGTTAATGAACATTGTGTGTGTGTATGTGTGTACGTGTGTGTGTGTGTGTAATTTGACCTTTAGGTGCATATCACGTAAAGTGCAAAACTAAATGTGTACTATACGAGGGGCCTAAATCTACACATCTATATTACTCTCTCTCACTCTCTTTTCCTACACACACACACACCCCCCACAGTTTTGATTAGCTCTTGGTTCTATTATACTGGTCAAGGAGTTTCATTTTTCTTCTTCTCTCTCTTCTTTAAAAAAGCAACATAGGGGAAAATTATGGTTGACTGCAAATGTTGATAGCCCCACTAATGTGAATTTCACACTTTTGATCTCAAGTAATTCTATCTCCACTTGGGAAAATTTACATAGAAAATAGCACAATTTTAAAAATCCAAGATTTAAATGAACACCTATAAAATGTGGAAAACTCAGAGGAAAAGAATTCTGTAAACACTGCAAGACACATTGCAAAAATATTTGCTCTCTTAGCTACACTGTTAATGATCCACTCTCTAAAAAAAAAGAGAGCCATCTAGAATTTTGTGGAATGATGAAATTATTGTATTTAAATCAGCTTTATATTTTAGGCAAGTTTATTTTAAAATAATGTCATTTTCTATTCTGAGGAAATACCTCTGCAACTTTCAAATGTATACCTTAACAATTCTTATAATCCTATCACCTTTCCATTCCATTTTTATTGTTGAAATTTATGAAAATGACTATTTGATAATATTCTGGTTAGAAAGCAAATGGATTTAAAATAAACCTATAATGTGTCTTTTATACACTGAGCATTCACTTTATGATCACAAAATATTACCAACTAGGAGAAGTCTGCAATTTAAAAGTATTCAATATTTGCTTTGAGTTACTTCATGGCTAACAGCAATGTATAAGGTAATATAGAAAAAAAATGAGCTAATATAATTCTAGGGTCTCTTTTAATTTACTTTTATGCTTTTGGGAAATACTTGCTCCAAAATAGAAAGGGGATTAATATTCAAAGCATTCTGAAATTCACTCCCTTAAATGTGTAAGAATGGATTTCACAAGGAAAATAAAAAAACTATTAAATTAGATACCCATTGGATCAGCGCAATCATTACCTGAATGAGTGTTTCAAAAAACCTTAAACCAATCACTTATTTTGAAACTATTAAGGAAGACACAAACATTCATAATTGTGTAGAACAGTATGTTTATAAATTTGAATTTCACCTAAAATTAATTCCATCCTATTCAAGAAAAAAATATTTTTCTATTTGCATAAGAATATGAAGCTTTCCAAAGAAAAAACTTGTCTCTATAAAGTTTCAAATATATACAGCTATTCTAATTTGTATGCCAAAAACACAAAAATATCTCTTCCTTCCCACCAATTAAGGCGGAAAGAAACTTCTCAAAGTATATAGAAGAATCTCATGCGCATTTGCCACAGAAATAGAGAGTAGTATTTAATGGTGTTATGAAAATAAAGTGCAACAGGCTTGAATACCTTAAAATGGTTAATTTCTAAATATAGAGATGAACATTTTTTTCGTAGTTATGACTATTATCCTAGAACGTTACATTCAACTTGGAAGACAGATGCATTGCAACAAAAAGACTGAAGAAGTTAAATCCATCTGAGAGGAGGAGAGAATTAAAGGGCAGAAAGAATGGGAGAGAATATAGAGGCAATATTAAAATGCATTGCTTATAGTTGGCAAATATATATCACTCTTTTAATACAAATAACTGGGACACAAGAGTTTGGAACATAAGGAGTAAAAACAATAGCAGGAAGATGTCTGCCGCTTTCATTCACTCTGGTCATCTCAGATAACTTCAGATTTAGTAAGCTGTGCTCAGTGTTGCTATCCTTGAAGTAGTGGGAGGGGAGAGAGAGAGAGAGAGAGAGAGAGAGGCAGGATGGAAGGACGGAGAGAGGAGGGAGTGGGAGGGAAAAAAGAATGGGTGTGTCTTTGTGTGTGCTAAAATAGCCACATGTAGTGTGTGTGTCTGCAGCAGGTGTGTGTGTTTCTCTAATTTAGACCACTGTGTGCATTCTGCAAGTGTTTCTTCAGGGCAGAGATTATTACATTCCACCCACTCTCTGGAGTAACTGTTTAAAATTTTGTTAACTGACTTGGGAAATTCATTCAAGATAACTGTTTGTCTTCTTATATTCTGCAAAGTTAGGGGTTTAGATCTTATACACGAGGCTAGAGAGGTGAGGGATTGGGAAGGAAATTGGGCATTGAGTCATATCTTACCCCAGCAGCCTTTGAAAAGCCAGGCAGATTGCATTACCTGCTTGCATCACCTTCCCCAGATCTAGCTACCTGAAGAGAACACCTCACCCCTATGTAACGTAATAAATACCATTTACTGAGAATCTCCTCCCTGTCAAGCACTACACTTCTGTTTCATCTCTGCACTTACACAAATCATGTGAGACAGGTATTATCTGTTTTTCCTGAGGAGATGATTGAAGTTTAATGATATTAAGTGCATTAGCTGCTTACCCCACTATTTGAAATGTTGTAACCAGAAATTATACCCAAGTCTGAGGGATTGCTAGACACAGATATGTATGCGTTTTTGTTTCCATTGTCTTCTCATCATGTAAAACTTAAAAGTGATAACTAATAAAGAACTGACAAAGGATCCATCACCCTAAAATTAATGTAACAAATTTATATAGTATGACTATAAAAATATTAGACAGATCTTACTGGTACAAGAAAAATAGATTACCTCATTTTCTTGCAGTAACCGTTTGCCAATAGTAATTTTTTTCAACAATATCTCAAGCCTATGTCTAGCAAGATGAATGGCTCTGATGGAAGGAAATTGTATTCATAATGAACAGAAAATGCTTAACTGTTGTTAGGTCTGTTAGAAAGGTATTTGTGAGCTAGATTTCTGTGCAGGGGAATCTGCCTGCTTATCATAGATTGGATTTTCTACTTTCTCTTTGTTACCAGCTGAAACAAGGAACTTTATTTTGTAGTGGGGGAAAAGCATACCATAAACAGTTTCTAATCAAAAACAAAAAGGGCTAATGCAATTTCACTTTACGGTGTAATTTATTAGTCTGTCAGACATAAAGTATTCTCAAGTAGCCTAGGAAAATACAATCTTCAACTGTTACGTATCATATAGGTGTTTTTCACTAAAAAATTACATTGTATTTGGAGTTCTTCAAAGTATCTACTGAAGAGTAAATACTTAGGATACTAACAAGAGTTAAACAAAATAGCACCTTTCCCAAGACTGGGGGTAGATTTGATGCACTTCAGAAGAGGTGCTTAGATCAGACAGAAAAAGACAAATATCATATGATATCACTTACATGTGGAATCTAAAAAAAAATGACACAAATGAACTTATTGACAAAACAGAAATAGAAAGGGGATAGCTGGGGTGGTGGGGAGAGATTAAATTAGGAGTTTGGGATTGACATATACAGACTACTGTATAAAAAATAGGTAAAATGTAAGTCCTTGTTAGGATCTACTCTCTTGTAATAATCTATAACGGAAAAGAATCTGAAAAAGAACACATATATATATATGTATAACTGAACTACTTTACTGTACACTTGAAATTAACACACCATGTAAATTAACTATACTTCAATCAAAAATAAATAAAAATTAAAAAAAGAAAAGATGCCTAGAAAAGGCTTTAGCACTCTCCTCAATCTGTACTTGTCACTCTGATTATATACTCAGCACAATTAAGTAACAACTGATTTTAAAACCAATAAATTTTTTATTAATTAGGACCAGAAAATAGCACATTTAAAGTGCCTTAACATAACTTATAACCTCTGGATCCGTACAGTTTTCCTTCTGAGGAATCTTGGTTCACAGTACTTTCAATTTATTTGATGATAATATAGTAGGAAGCTATATCTAAAAAAAAGGAGAATAAATTGTGTGACTACATAAATTTAATTTCATGTTCAGTAATATCTGAAATAATCCAAACTCTAAGTCCAGTTCTCATTTTTGATTGCATTCACATTTAACCATGTGTGCGCTTATAGGACTGAGAAAATTGCCACTACCTGAAATCCTTTTTTCAAAACTGTGCTTAACTCAGTTGACAAGTGATATATCTCGCAAGGCAATAGAGTTACTAGACCTACATATAAACTACATGCTGAGGGTTTGACCCTGTTTTTATAAAACACATGTATAAAAAACATTTTACTCTTTAAAACTCAACTCCTGTTATATTACTGTGGTGTGACAGCTAAGATAATGAGCACCTAGAATGCTTGGCTCATGAAAAGTGACCAACAAATCCAGTAAATTTTGAGAGAATAATGGAAGCTTTCTCCTTCTCTCCATAGCAGTGTCCCATTATAATATTTCCCATGCCCAGTTACTAGGTTTAACCAATCCTAAACATCTTAGTAGACCAAATTTCCCTTTAAAGAATCAGTCTCATGCAATGAATCAATCATGAAGTTCCATAATGCAAAAATAGGAAGAAGACAAGACAATTTAAAAACATATATGTATGTGTTCCATTAGGTGCTAAATGCAGAATATATAATATATGTAAGATATACATAATATAAAATCTTATATATATGATTAATGATAAATCATAAATCATATTTTAAAGCTAGAAATAAAGAAGACTAGGCGACTCCCCAGTTTCTCCTAAACATTTCTTTTAAAGAAATTCTTCAATTACATTTAAGCAACTATGTCCAGGATAAAAAAAATATATGAGGTCTATTTACTAAAGAAACTTAATTTCCTGAATGAACATATTAAGGTAGCCTAGAAGAGAAAAGGTGTACGTGAATTTCCGATTGAGTAATAATAATGATTACAATATGTACACCAACTAACCTTAAAAGTGAAATCTATCATCTTCTGTGATATGTACAAAGCACTAAAGGATGTTATGTGTTATGTAAAAGACAGAAGCAAAAAGTGAAAGGCAGAGCATTCTAGGGTGAAAGCCTAGAGGCAGGAAGGAGTTTTAATCGTTTATGAAAGTGAAAGAAAAAAGAGAGTATACCTGAAACTGAGAGGATACATGGGTCTCAAATCAGTCTGGGGGGGCACGCAGACGAATCAGGCCATGCAGTGCCTTCAGGGTTATATTAAGGGCTTGTTTTTACACAGTAAGTGGTGTGGGAGGTCGTTGAAAGGTTTTATGCTAAGGTACACCACAGTCAGATTTACATTTCAAACAGCTCATTCTTGCTCCTTTGGGGAAAACGCATCGAACTGAGTCAAGAATGGGGCAGACAAGATGCTACTGAAATAATTCAGATTAGAGATGATATGGCATAGACAGAAAAATAGTTATGTGCATAGAAAGACGTGAATTCATTTGAGATACATTATGTAGGTAACGTTGATACCTCTTGGAAAGAGTGTAGATGCCGAGCATAAGGTAGAAGAAAGCATAAGGACTGACATCTAAGTTTCTTGTTTGAGTTGTTGGGTGCTATCCCTATTTCCTGAGGATGGAATGAATGGATATATATGGGTAAGGACACAATAGTTTAATTGGGGGTATATTTCATTGTGTTAGGCAATTGGAAATGCCAAGTAAGCATTTGCTGTACTAAATTGTATGGTACTTATATTATTTGTACTGCAAAGAAACTGATTCCAATATTTTCATGTTAAGGAAAATGCTGCATTTAGTTTTCTTTGTCCTATAGGCTTTCATTTAATGACACCAGATGAAGTTGGTTATCAAGGATATGGGTTTTGAGAGAAGCCAACATAATCAAGCAATATATGGCTTTTTTAGGTAAAAAGAGTACAATAAGATATTGCTGGAGAAATCTTCCATGTTACAGATATATTAGAAAAAACAAAGTGTCTTTACTAAGTTGGGTGATTTTTCCACTTAGAACATGGTAGTAATTAAACCAGAATGTTGATTTTGATTTGCTCATGAATAGATACTTGGCTTCCCAAACAGAAAACCTGTGTTCATGAACCCAACATTTGCCTGATTTTTGCTAATACACATTATTTATCCACAAAGCAGATAAGGAAACAAATTATGAGTAGATCATCAAAAATATATCATGACTACTGGAGCAACAATTTAAAATGCAACATTAATGCCAAGATATTATTTTAATGTTCATATTGTAATTAAGAGCACATGTGCAGACTCCTCAGGTTCAAATCTTAACTCTGCCACTTCCAGACTATGCAGCTGAACAAGTTACAAAGCCTCTTCATTTCTCAGTTTCTCTGTGTCCATAATATAGGTATAGTAAAAGAGACCTACCAGGATTTCATAAGAATTAAATGAGAGTATAATGTTTCCAATACATATTAGAAATTAGTATTACTATATATTCATATAAGTAATTAAACATTTACATAGTGTATACAAACATTTCTAAAATCTATGACAAACATCAATAGATTTGTTATTATACTTTAACAATATTAAACCTCATCTTCCTTTTCTTAATTTTCTACTTTTGGAAATATATTAGGCATTCATTTCTCCTTGAAATATTACTGCAATATCCTTCTCTGGTAAAATTATAATTTTCCAGAGGATTCACAAAAATATATCACAACACAGCACCTTCTTATCAAAGTAAATTATTGATAGATGTTTGGCTAGTCCTTCACTGTTCCCAGTAGTTCCAACGATCTCTTTGTGACCCTGGAGATTTCCATAGACATATTATGTCTATACAACTTTTTATTTAACACAGACAAACCAGAGCAATGTTTTGCCCTTGGCTCCTGGTTGATACACCAGCCCATCCCATCACACATGACTAATGCCTTCACTTTCTTTGCAACCCTTGTATTTACTAGTGGAAGGTGCTGAATGGGTCTCCTCAGGGGTAATTGAAACAATTACCTCTGACTTTATAGCTCAAAGGCTCTTTGCTTCTTTATATAGTTTCACTCTTTCCACCCCCAGTACTGCCAATTCTTTATTTTTATTTTCTGGCTGCCATACGCACTAGCAAACACTTAACAAATTTGGCTGATTTGCCTCCACATCTTGTCCTCACTTCTTGAAGGAGCCTCTTTTACTGAGTTTCAAAACATATCTGACTTTGAAACTCTTTAGTTTTCCTGAGACTTATTTCTTCATAAGTACAGACTAAGGTGATATGATCCTTTCAACTTTCAGCCGCTTGCCCAAATCTGTATCATGTTGGCACTGACCAATGTCTCCTCTGTCTGATAGCTTTTCTGACAGTTAATGAGAAGTAAAAGGGTAGAGCTATTAGTCCAAATCCTAGGGGATAAGTGTCCAGATTGTGAAAACCACACGCACATATGGCAATAATTGGCAGGCTCTTTTAGGTGATCACAGAATTATTTCCAAAGACCCAATGGATACTTGAATAATTCCTTGGTGCCAAATAGGAAACTCTCCTGAGTATATACTTTTTTGCGTGCAGTCACTGTGTTTTTTTTTTCCCCAAATGGACTTTTCCAATGAAGCAGATTCATTTGAATAGTTTATGCCAGAATTTATATAATTCTACCAAAATTCTAGACTTACTCTATGGCAAGTGAAACCTCAGAAATAAGATACTTCAGCTCCACCCTGCATAAGGTATTATAGATCTAAATTAACAGAAGCCAACACATTTACACATCTAAATATCATAGCGCTAGGAGCAGCAGCTCAGCCTTATAAATTATATTCCTTCAGGAAGCCTAATACCATTTATAGAATGCTATTTTAACTCTTTCTCATTCCTTTGATTTTTGCAAAAGTAGCACAGCATGGAGTCTATTTCTGTTATGGCATTTATTAATTGAATATTTAGGGATTCAATTTTATTTATACTTCTAAACCTGCTCCTTTGTCCAAGCTGATTTACAAGGCTCTTTGATACTCCTTTCCGTTTACTCATACTTGGTAATAAATTAAGCATTCCTCAGAATCACAAGCAATTAATAAATGAGTAGAATGTTGTGAGTCTTCTAACGGACTAACAGAAATTTAAAGGAAGTGCTTATTTATTGAAGTAGCTTCAGAACATTTCCTTAGAGCATAAATATTTTAACTTATTTTATCTTAATACTTACATATTTTAACTTACTATCAATAGTTTGAACTATAAGCACAGCTTCCTTATTCAATTCTATCCTTTCATGTAGGAGAAAGAACAGTTCAAGTTTGGGAAGTAACAGACCTGTGTTCTAGTCCTGACCAGCCCTACCTAGCTGCGTGCTGTCTTATGTTGAGGGAATTTGTACCAGACCCCATGGTGGGTCTCAGACCTCATTGGTGGTTGTAGATGGAATTGATACCAGGTCTTCCTCCATCTCATGTGCTGCTTCCATTGTGCTCACGGCATAGAACTTTAAGAGCAAATAACAAATTTATCCCGGGTCAATTTAACCTGGAATGCATGTGCTTTTGATAATATTTTATTCTACATACATGTTCCTATATTGAACTCTGGGAGCAGTCTAATATGCCAAGCCAGTGGTGTGAACTTCCCCATGGAGAAACAGAAACAAAACAAGTACCCCTCCCTAAATTTATATTATCCATCATTCCTTCCTCTATCAATTATTATTGGCACAAAATTGACTTTTCAATAGCTAGGATGATACTGATTCTGCTTGAGGAATTTCTTTTCAATTTTACTTTACAGAGGAATTTATAATAAATTCATTGAGATAGGTTGTTACTTACCAGTGAATAAAGTAATTTTAGTCAATAATACCATATTTGAATATTCCATTAATGATTTTTCAGAAGTTGTAGAAGACTTTCAAATACTTTCGGTGATGTTGTATCTCTATATTCATTGCTGGTAACCTAATAATTAATTTTTGCTAATCAAGATTCTAAATAAGCATATAATTAAGTTTAAACAAGGATTAAAAACTCTTGCTATGTAGCTCCATGGCTTTAAAGAAAAAAGTTCACAGGATTGTTTTATTTAAAATCTCATATCCTAGAATAAATAGACTTGGTCATCTTTTTAGCACTGGTCTCCCAGGATTAAAAGATGACATAAGATAGTTCAATGATCACACTGGAGAACATGTTTCCCCTAAAGCAAAGATAATATCCCTGTAGTCACCTTTAGTTTCTTATCGCAAGTTACTCTTTCATTTGCTGAATTTCCATTCCTATGTGTCAACTATAACTTGAAAATTAAACACCTTTGGGACACTAGGGAACACCATGAGATGAACACTATTCTGAACACAGCTGGAGGCCACTGAAATGCTGCTGCATCAGACGAAGTGAAAGGCTTGGCATCGTGGGGGGATAATGGCAGGGAGTTGGCACTTGCATCTGGTTTTCCCCATCATTTTCTATTTGAATTCTTTGTGCATGCATGCCTAACATTCTCCTAAATATTATCAATAAAATGAGTAGTAATGATAATATAAATTAAACAGTCACCCTTCTTAGAAGTATGCAATTTTTCCAATATCAGAAATTTCTAGTGCTTAGAATTCTGAACATTTTGAACACAGCCATTGCTTAAATCCATACATTTTAAAAATAATAACAGAACAAACTGGTGTTTATAAATGCTTTATATGTATGTATATGTATACCATTATTTGTAGACACAAACCTAAGAGTATCTTAAATTCATTTCTACGGATACTTATAGGTAGCATAGCAAAAGCAAGATGTTACACCATGAGCCTCAACTGAAAATGTGCTAATCTTTTTTTTTTTTTATAGGGAATTCACATGGTAGCTTAGCATTAAGGGAGAGAGAAGCTATTTCAACATTTTATGACATCAGTTTATGCGGTCTGAGGCCCCCATTTTCACACAAAGGATAAGCCTGTCTCCCAACAGGACAAGTTTGGGGCAAGTCCTATCCTCTGGATAGGGTTCTGATGAGTAGTGCCGCTGTGCTTAGTCTCTACGAGTTTCAGTTTTCTCACCATCCTGACTGGTGTACTAACTATGTAGTTCTCCTGTTTGTAATTTTAACACTTGCTTATGCTTCAATCTTAATATATTATACTCTTTTTAACTCTCTGTGGGGCTCTCAGCCCTATTACGCTGAAAATTCAATGAGAAGAGGAGTTATCCCATATATATCTTTGTATATTAGGTATAGTAACACTCCCCAATATAAAATTGATAGTTAATGTTTATTGAAACAGATTAACTCTAATACATACATACATGCATATGCACTTGTGTATATGTGTGCATTTACAGTAGCTAGTACTCATGCCATGCCACAATATTAGCTCCCCTCTCAATCTCTTTCCCCAAAAGTTCTCAGATTATATAGGAAAACAGAACAGAGAAAAAAGATAAATGAATTTATGAATAGAAATTTAGAAAACTGTCTACATTTTAGAACTTAGAGAAAGAGTAAATGATACTGGGAAGGAGGTACAGGGAGTAATGAATGCGATATATGGATACTAGGGTTTGATAACTTCAACAAAAGAATGAGCAAGAGTAAAATATTCTGAATAAAATATGAAAAGTATGAGAACCAAGGAAGTGTGGATTGAGCAACTTTGAGGTTAAGGAACATCAATATTTGTCATTCTTTCTGGGAGATGTGTATGCATGTACATGTGTGTATGTGTTTGTGTGCGTGTGTTTGTGTAATTCTGATTCCACAAAACAATTTAAATGTAATTAACACAGTATAAACATTTGTGCAAGATGTTTTACCTTTTCAAATATATATACAACAAGAAAACTCATTACTTAATAGCAATTCTTGTGCTTTCTAACTCTATCATTCTTCAGTGGTGTCATTTTTGTACCTTTACATATTGTGAGTAAACTCAGTTTGGCATTTCCATAACCAAAAGTTCTACAATTAGGTTTTTGATAAATGTAAGCTCTTGTTTGGAAACAGAATGCATTTAACCACAGGTACCATCAACATAACTCTTCTGTATCAAAGCAGCCTGCCATCTGATCATTTATGTGCAAAATCAGATATTTTGTCTAATCATTGTGTACAAAGGAGTGGGGGACTGGACATATAGAAGGATTTTTAGAAGTCAAATTACTCAATCAAAAATAGTCTGAAATGGAAAGGGCTTGAAAAGAAGCCAGGATAACCGAGTTATACAAACTATCATCGTACTCTTCTCTAACCCCCAATACAAACATCCAATCAAAGGATGGAGAGAGTCCTTAAAGAAGGAACTTCCTTAATAGCTGTTAATAATGTACAAAATTATACCTTAACATCTCATTCCAGGAAGAGAACAGTGAGTTTTCATTTCGCTACAGAAAGCATGATTTCCATTCATCAACAGTATGACTTTTTAAAATATCTCCTCAAGTTATTATGGTGTTTTATAACGAGGCCTGATTGTAAAATATGATGTTACAAAAATCAATAATAAAATATTCGTATGATCCAAGATTTTCCCAAATTGAATCTGACTGGGTCATGGCAGTATGCTGATGTCTGGAATGCAAGTAATATACTATATTATTGATGCCTGTCAAATAACGGAAATTGTTACAAATTAATTCATCCCTAACCTAATTAACCCCGTGTGCAATACTATATGCACTCCAGATGAGTACTGTTTTGCTCTGACCATAAAGCTACAGAGGACAATATTTCAACCTATAAAATCACCTTTTAAGCCACTTAGAAACCTCAAAGAAGATTGCTTATGTAGAAGTGATGCAAAAGAATGCATTACCTCATCTGTTTGAATTATTTTTGGTCCAATGCAAAATGTTCTTTCTCTAACTTTTTTAATTGTAAAAATAATCTTAGGAAAAAGTCTAGTCTGTCTTTTACATGTTAAGCAGATAGAACCATTTGTATTAAGAGTTTGCATTATTAAAAATAAAAGTTGTGTACATTTTAGAGGGGAAATGGGGAAGCCTTAACATTTTCTTGATGTTATAATGCAAAAATGATTGTTCTCTAAACAGGATATCTCATAAATCTGACTTTGCAGAGATATATATATATATATATATATATATATATATATATATATATTTTTTTTTTTTTTTTTAAAGAGAATATTGCTTTCTGCTTTCAAAACCTAGAACAGTGAGAAAAAATTAGTGCTTTGAGGTTAATCTCCATTTTAGGAGATCTATATCTATATCTATATATCTATAAGCTATATCTAGATATAGAGAGAGGCACCTGGTATTGTGCCAGATGTTGTCAAAATGCATTAGTGAAATATCATATCTGATAACAACTAATGTCAAATGATACCCCATTGACTGGAATATCACTGATGCTGTGGCCTGTTGTTCTTGACACTACAGAAGAGGATCAAAGCATCTTTCATGGTGATAAAGCTGGCAGTACAAACAGGAAATAATGCCAGAGAGACTGATTAAGTGTTAACATTCCCATCTGGTGCCATAAAAATAGCACATAGCATCTGTAATTCAGGATGATTTTCTCCTCCTGTGTTGACTTTCGTGCCAGCTATAGTATTTGAAACAGTTAATAGTGATGAATGCTTTCCTCCTCATATCTCCCCAGGCAAGAATTAGGTTATAAGAGGACTTCTCTTTCAGTGCGATTCCTTTCAAGGACTACCTCTTACATGTACATTAAGTATCAAGAAAGGCACTTCAAGTGGGCACAAAAATATGACTCATTCATTCTCCGTGCCTCATATTTAAGTTGACAGACACCCCACTCAAGCTGTCCCTTGACTGACAACACCTTGGTGGGGACATTTTTCTTATGATAATAATGTTTTAGAGATAATTCAGGGAACCTGCATCCCAGGTTTGTGTTCTCAAGGAATAATGTCAACTAGAATATGAAGTTCTGAAATGGAATAAATCTTTACCTGAAACCACGCTTCATCTATCACAACTAGACTTGCTGGCACCTACCATCTTAGCACCACTGACTTCTCTCCATGAAACTATTTGTGAGGCGGATCCCGTACAACGCCTGAAGCAAAGGAACTCTGCCTGAACTGCTAAAGTTAGACGGTTAAGATGACAACACTGCATTTTTTTTTTTAAAGAAAATTCTCCTCACAGGTTTCAAGCAACCTAAAGCGAAAGATATAGTGATATTCATTCAACCTTAGGAAAGATTCTCCTAAAGCAAGATCAAATGTCATTGCTAAAACAGATCAATGGTAATGCATTTATGCGAGTCTCTATCATCCACAGGACAGAAAAGCTTTTATTAATTCCTGAAGGTGCACTGAAGTGTTTACGTCCACTGGGTTCTGAACTGTAGCTCTTATTCCAAACGTCTCTTTATGGAATACGGAGGACACAATCAAAGCATATGCTCCTCAACGCTGTCCTTGTCAGGTCCACCTTTGTTGGTATACTCTCTTGTTATAAGACATTACATTTTAGAAAACATAAAGTAAAATAAGAACAAGTTTTTACACACACACATATAAAACATTTTTTTTCCAAATTTATACATCAGGGAGTAATTTGCTGGGTATACCCAAATGATGTAATGATATAACAGGTATTCCTATTACTAATTTGTAGATTTTAGTCAGGCTTTATGGTCCATTTGAAGGCACTGTGTTTATATTTTGTAGGCTGCCATCTAGGTGCCAGATAGCTGAATGCGTCTTATGTTACCAATGAGGTCATCATTGGGTAGCATGCTGAGAACAGCAGGACTATCATCAGGCTCTGGAAATGAGGCACAGTCATGAAAATGTGTGTCTTTGTTTGTGTCCTTTCATAATTTATTTCCAGGAGCTTTCACTCTTCAATCAGTGTGCTTTGGATCTTTGATAAACACATCATAAATTGTTTTGCATTACATCAGGATTGATTCTCACTATATTAAAGATCTCCCATTGTTTGAAGAAAATATCTTATTCACCCCTAAGTGATACTCATGGCCCATAGTTAACATAGAAAATTAGTCACATACTTTGAGTGTCACCATAAAACAAAACAAAACCAAAAAATATTGATAAGAAACTACTTTAAAAATCAGGAATGTAGCCTTTTACATAGGTTCAAAAAATTGATTTAACCATGTGCTGCTACTTTTATGGTGAAGGAGGCGACTAAATTTGACAAAAATTGAAATCTGACTATATAATGTGTGGCAGAGAAAACAGCCTCTCAGAACATAGTTAACTCACATATAATATTCTGTAACAGTAGATCCCTCAAATATAACCACATGGGGAAAGGCATGTTGAAATGCTTAGTAAAATGAGAAGCAATATGAAATGTTAATTCTTAAGAGTATATTTGTCTCGTGTGTGTGTGTGCACATACAATATCAAACAACTAGTATAATTAGCTCAATTCTAAGTTGATACCACAATAACATCAAATTTGGAATTCCTACAAGAAGAGTTTACCTTACAGAAATTATATGCCTCCCATGATAAGAAGAGAATATGCCATTTTATTTTACTGATGACAGCTTTGAACAATATGTGGTATTTAGAAACTGAAATGGCAAATATAACAGGGTGAAAGTCTCATAATTTTTGCTTTTTTCCCATTCTGTTACTATTCACTAATGTATCTTTTCTTAAATTATTTAAAAGTTACATGAGTGGTTAAAGTAAATATAAGACTCTATATTTGATTTTAAGACATATATGATATAATATATATAACAACAATGGCATAGGGGACAGGGAAAACTATACTTATAAAACTTTAAAAAAATATTTACCAGAATTTATTCAGGACCAATCTGAAGTAGGTTTTAGTAAGTGAGAGATGTACCCTGAAATCCCTACAGAAACCAAAAAGTAACACAAAGAAGTGTTGTTTAAAAGTCAATAGAGGAATCAAAATGATATATTAGCTATTGTGTTAAACTAACGGTATAACAAAACCAGAAAAGATTAAAGGAGAAACAGAAGGACAAAAAAAGTATTCAGACAAATAGATAACAAATATCAAATGGCACACCTAAATCCAAACATATTAACTCTTACATTAGTTGTGAAGGAACTAAAACACTCTAAACCTATAGCAGTCTGTCAGATTAGGTCAAAAAGCAAGATTCAGTTAAAGCCTATCTATAAGAAATCCACTTTAAATTCAAAACTAAAATTAGGTTGGAAGTGAAAAGATGGATGAAGTTATACCAGGTAAATAGTAGCATAAGAGAATTGGAGTAGCTGTATTAACGTCAGACAAAACAGACTTTAAGGAAATGAATGCCATTAGACGTAAAGAGGGACATAGTAAAAACATAAACACAGTGGGAAGAAATACACCTATAAATGCATCTCAACCTAAAACTATAGCAGAAAAACATGAGGAAAAAATTGACAAAATTAAAGAAATGTAAGATTAGAAAGGAATACTTAAAACTGTCTTTATTCACATATTGTATGATTGTCTATGTAGAAAATCTTAAGGAAAGTATGAAAAAAAACATCCCCAATGATTGCATAACTGTGAATGAACTCTCACATTTTAGGTTATCTCTTGCAAACACCCTCCCCAAATTCACAGAAATTTTCTTAGAGTTTGTGACATTTATGAATAAAATACATGATAGGTGTTATTATAACCTCTATGTTTTTTAAGTCCTTCAGCAAAGACTAACATTACATGTTCATTTTATATTACCAGAGGTCACAAATATATGTGCCCAAAAGGCTTGAAAGAAGTAATACCAGAAAACATTTGTGGGGGAATGTGCGACCAGGGAAAACTGAGGTGCCACATAGGTTCCGTGCCACCACTTCTATGACTTGAATTACTATTTAATTTACTTTAGGATTTTCTTTTCATTTTTGGTGTCCCTCTTTTCCAACAAAATCGTGCCTAAGTTGCACCATCCCCAAAGCAATCTTCAGTATTCTTGGGGGTTTCACATCAGACAACAAATCCCAGAATATTTTTCAGACATGGATGGAAACATTCCACATCATGTTGCCAGCTATGAAGTGCTGAAAATACAAGTGCCTCTACCAAGGAAGGGTGCTCTGAGGTCAAAGAGCCCCTTGGAGGTATTAATGACATAGACCCTTAATAACTACTCCAGAGCTGGCATTTGCTGAAGAAAGACAAACCATATTCACTAAACCAGAGGAATCAACGTGAATTTTAAAAGACAGTTGATGGCTCGGACCATGACTCGCTTAAATCCATGGTGCCCTTTGGCTAGCACTGAAGAGAATGTTAAACTTGAGCACATCTAAAAATTCTGAAAATGTCTTGACTCAATTATGATTATAATTTGTTTCTTTCCAGACTCAGTCAGTGATATACCTGGAAACAAAATGCTGAATTTTCAAATCCTTCTCTATTACTCAAATGACAATATCACCTTTTGTCCCATCTTGGACACCAATGTTTGTATGGTTTCACTTAGATTGTTGGTTGAAACAGTAAATGTCAAAAACCAGAACAAAGAAATGGTAACATTCACCAAAAAAGTCCATTTCTCCAAAATGTCAGCACTCCTTTGTCAAGGTTAGTAGCTAAGAGAACAAAGGGAAATGTGTTGAAGTTAAATCCTTTCATTTTATACTTTTTCTTTTTGTAATCCAGAATCTAAAACATACTTTATTTCTCTTTTTGTAACATAAGGAGGATTATTATGTATTATGTATTTTTTTATGTGAAAAAAAAGAAACTGTTAAATAATAGCAGCGACCTTTCGTAGACTGCTTACTATTTGCCAGGTATCTCCCTGATGTTTTATTTAATATTCACTACAATCCTTTATATCATTATTATTATGAGCTCTGTTACATTGATGAGAAAACCAAGTGCCAGAGAAGTGAAGTAACTAGATAGGAAATGGTAGAGTCTGGATAAGAACCCAGGCATTTTGGGTCCAGAGACTGCTGCAAATCACTCTGTGTAAAACACTAAAAAAAAAAAAAAAAATTACAGGCTGACTAAGGCATCTCCAGAAACTAAAATTTGCTTTTCACTATTGTTGATACTTTATATATTGGTCATAAAACACCAGCATCCCAACAAATTATATTCAAGCAGCTGACAAGACATAACAGTGACGCATTATTGGGAGATTTACTTTATGTATGGACTTCCAGGGATTCATTACTAATTAATAGGTATTTACATTGCAGAATGTGTTCTTGTCTTTTGAAGAGCTGAATAAATGAGGTATTTGGCGAGTGCAGTAAGATCCAGAGTATGAAAAAAATGTGAAAAAGCAATCTATATCAAGAAAGAGAGGAGCTAAATAATTTAAACTTTGTCTCCTTAATTAAAGTGATTTTTTCAGTCAACCTATTTATCATTAAGAACATACACCTTAGAAACACTGTATGACTACTAACACTTTTTAGGAAAGCATTTCATGACTTTTCCAGAGCAGTCTGTCATTATTCAGAGCATGTATAAGGACAATTGTGATAAAGTCTTCAATTTCTATTTTTTTTTAAGTTATTAGATTGTATTTTTTTTGTATCTCTTAAAATTAGTACTCACATGATCTACTATGCTTTTTACTTACTTGTCTTTTACTTTTATATGTCTACTTTATATATAAAGAACCCTGATTTGAACTGCTCAGAGGGGTGTACAGGTATCAGCTCATTAAAAACTATACTGAGAGACAGTCAGTGAACATTTTAGAAATTGTGCCACTTTCTCCTTAGAACAGAGAGTTTAAAGGCATGTGAAGATCACCCTGCAGGTTTTCCATCAGAGATTTGACTGACTATAAGAATCTTGATTCTGAAGTAATGAATCCAGTTTTCTCCTGAGCTTTAATTCACAAGATTTGTAACTTTGACAAAAACCACAGGATATGAGAGTGACATTATGAAACAGAGTATTTTTTTTGTGGAGGCATTTTATCATGTAGAAAGAAAAAAGGAAGGACAGACTCAAATATCCCTCAAGGTGTTTAAACCTGTATTCAGTTATCTATTAAAAACGTTTTTCTTGAACATTTAGGAATTTGACTTAAATTACTATTGACCCAGGAAACACATTTGGCAGTGAAACTAAAAATATTCCTATTTGAAGGCTATCAAATAAATAAACTAAAATAATAATAAAAACAGCAGTAAAGACTAAGCTCCCTATGTTTAGTGCTCTGATGTGTGAATATATGGAATAGGCTAATAAAGGTTCAGATAGATATGGGGCTCTGTGTGTGTCTGTGTGTATGTGTGCATGTGCACACACGTGTATCAGGAAGTTGAAATGCCTGGCAATGATCAGAAAATATCATGACTTTGAGAGTCTGAAACTAAAATTTATTTCTTCCCTCCCCCATACTATCTCCTGCACTCCTGATTCTCTTCATTTCTCCTATTTTTGACCCTATTAATTATGATGTCTCACATTATTAGTCTCTCCTCCAATGGTTTATAGACAAGCTCAAGACACTACATTCCTAAACAAAGCAAATAAAAAAATAAGCTCTCCTAGTCACCTTCTCCATGCCAAAATGCAAATGCAAATTTAATTTTTTATACCCAAAACAATTGTGGAAAGCATATTCTATCCTCTTTTTTCTACTTTCTTATATCCATTCATTCTCCAACTCCTACCAATTCAGTGAAACCACTGGCATAAATGTCAAGACTAACTTCCAATGGTTAAATATAAAGGTGCTTTTTCTTTACTTCCTAGCAGATTGCTTGATCTATTAAGCAACATTTGATGCTTTCACTACCCAAAGCTTTCAAAATGCTGGCTACTGAGACATCACTCTCTCTTTTTACTATCCAACTTCTTGAATATTTCTGAGGATCTTCCTCTGTTTGCCTTGTAAATAATGTGGTTAAGAAGGAGTGACCACTCATATTGAAAAGGTAGTCTGAAAAAAGATCAAATGTCTTCCTGAATCCATTGCCTTTGCTCTTTAATCTATTTTACATCTGCATTCAATATTAATCTTCTAAGTTAATTAATTTAATACTACACACAAAGGATTACTGTTTCATTCAAGTTGCACTTTGCAGCTCCTTTTACACAAATCTCTTCACCACTCCACAAATCTCAGCACCCCACTCTTATCATTTATAACCAACTATAATGTAGGCGATGGTTCATAATATTTGCTGAGATGAATGTCATTTCTCTGCTCAAAATATGTAGTGCAAATTATTAGAAAAATTCAAGTATCTCCCCTTAGCTATACTCCATAAATAATTTCTCCCTTTTGGCTTATTCCAACTTAGCTTCCACTACTCTGGTCAGGATTCTTAGTATAACCTTCACTTCAACATACTCAGTTGCTCCCTATGGCCCAAATCTTATTTTTTTTCCATTGCATGCCTCCTCCCTATTCTAAGTTATAGCCAGCTTCATCTTTTAAGCTCCTGCTTAGTTCTCATCTTTGACGATCACAGTTGGCACTGATCCTCTTCTCAAACCTCTCTTTCTCTTTTTTTACATATTTACAAATTGATTGTACCATGCAGTTTAGTTTTACTTGTGTATGATTTTGTTACCTGATGCTTTTTAAGGGTAGGTTTTATCTTTAACCTTGTGCAGTTATATCTGATAAAAGGAACTTCCTCTATATGATCCTTCTTCCTTTTAATTCGCACAATGTAACACAGGGCCAAACACACAATGTGCACTCAACAAATACTTAATGGTGGCTTCACTGAAGTAAAAAAACATTAAAAATTACCAAGACTTCACTAGATGATTCAAACAATCAATATTCTTTTAATTACTACACTCTATGGAGCCAATTTTAAATTCTAAAACTGCTAAACGCTGTTGTATATCACATTTTGCTGTTAAATTCCATTTATGTGATTCAACTTACCATATTAAGGAAATTTGGGAAGTAAATGAAAGAAAGTTAAAACAAGCAAACAATCAAAACAAGAGGTTCCCTAATCTGACACACGTAAAGTACAGTTACTATTTTAGTAACTATATTTGTGTCCTACTTAAAACAATATTTTTATATGATTAACCTTCTGAGTTTTTCCATGTTCTTAATTAGTCTATTAATACTACCAACTGAATAATTAAAATCTTTACCTTTTGTATACCTTCCGACTTCTATTTTCCTAGTAATTTATGCTGTGACTTTTGCTTTCTTTCTACTCACTAGATTTAGCAATTCACAGTTCTTTGAGTCAGGGATTCTGCATTTGAAAATTCCAAGGCTATCCCAAAACTGCTCAGGGATGTTGGCTACTAAGAATTCTCTCTGTTCCCTTCTTAAACTTGTTCAAGAGACCTAAGGATTTTTTGATTTCCATGCTTATGTTAGCTTATTATTTGTTGTTATCATTATTATTTCTATTATTTTGGTTTATCGAGGTTTAAACAATCTCAGGTACAATATACACATAGAGAAAGAGACTAGAAACTTATGCTATAGACAATAAATTAGGGGAACTGGAATTCATCAAACTTCCTGAAACCTAGGAAAAAGTAGTCCCTTACACCAGTATACATATATTATTGTAAAATTTAATGCCAAATTATTGTTCCCTGAAATTGGAAATTACAAGTATAGATCTAATGTTTTGAAATGTGAGAAGAACAGACAACTAATTTAATTTGAGAAGTTTTCAATTCTGAGACTTATTTCTGCCTTCCGAACCAAAGAAGCCCTGAACAGTGCCTCCTCTAGAAAGGATTATGTCAAATTCAAAAGGACCAACTTCACAGTTGGCAAGTATCCCTTGACAAGTAGTGGAAGACACAGCTTTTTACTCTCAGCTTTCAGCCTAGCCAAACCACAGCAAGATCAGGACCAAACAGACCCAAACCCACAGGGCTTTTCTGACGATTACTCACAATTTGCTATGAATGGATGGCTAGACTGAGCTTAGGCGAACTGACCAGGAAAAGCCAGGGAGTCTTACAATCTATCAGACCTGAGTTTTATAACATTAATTTTACTGCCATTATACAGCCCATATCTTTGTTTCCCAAAGGTCTGACCCAAAATACAACTATAATTTGTCATTCAGGACTTTCTAGGATATTTTGTTAAGATGGTTGAAATAGGAAAATTAAGTGTTCTGGAAGCCACTGCTAACGTGAATTCTGTTCTAACCACAGATATTCATGGTGTCACCTAACACCCTCTACTTTTGCTCTCATGATGATTCCAATAGAGTTAATTGTCTTAAGGTGGACTAAATTCCCTGCCCATAGTTTAATGGGTAGGATAAAATCAAAATAGTATAGTAATTAAGAAAATGGGCTTTTAAGCCCATTTACTTAGAATTTTGGCTTCACCATTTGTAAGCTCTGTAACTGTAAACAGATTATTTCACCTCTCTCTGCCTCAGGTTTCCATCTGTATAGTGTGAATCAAAACACGAACTCCCTCATACTATGATCATTAAGATTAATCATTATTAAATATAGAGTACCTAGAATATTGCCTGGAACAGAGTAACCACGCAAAAATCACTGGTAATGATGAGAACGAGGATGATGATGAATGAAGCTATTCTATAGCTACATTTGGCAAGGTGTACCAGTTTATTCCATCAATGTTCACTGTACACAATAGTACTCTCTTATCTTTGCATTCACCTCTCCCATTCTAGGAATCTAGTTTTCCATGAAAATTATTCTTATTTACATAATATTTGACCTAATATTTTGTTGCTAATTTGTTCAAAAAATAAGCAAAAATTCAAGTAGGCTGTTTATACAAAGTGTTATTCTCTGCCTTGTAAAATAGGGTGAAGCAATCCGGTGGGACATACATAGAGAGGAGAAAGGAGGCAAATCCAGGAAAACAGTGATCTGAAAGAGGGAGCAGCCAAGGAGCTGATATGGTCAACAGGAAAAATGGTGATCAACACTAGGGTCAGAAAAGACACACTGTAGTCTTTCTTCTAACAATCAAGAACCCCAAAGAAATAGTAGGATGACTGAATTTTAGAGGTAAACAAGACATTAGAGAATAAGTTTCAGAGGTGTGAAGTGACCTATTTATAGCAGACAATAAGAAAGTAGCAGCACTGAGGACTTTATAATCTATGATTTCCTAAATTAATCTACTATTCTTTCCTCTGCATGGTGGTGGGTCCAAAAACAAAAACACAACTCTGCCTGTACTTATGAACTTTAAACTTCCTTACAAATCTTCACAGAATAAAACTAAAGTTACAGCATGTTAACTGTGTCTTCTATTAACAGGTGGCATGATTTGTCATATAAAATAATACTTTTTGGCCTTTGTACATGCCTTTAAACTAGAGCAATTTTCACATGATATGGTAAACAGTTCATCACATTGAAAAGCATAAATCATAGAAAGGACTGAAATAGATATTCTGAATGGGAAGATAATTATAATAGTAAGAAAAAAGAGAGAATAAAATGAGAAAATGGTGTGAGTAAATGGAAAATACTGCTAGCATACATGGGATAATTATTTAATGCTAAAAATGATTCCTGATGCAAGAGAGAGTCATGCGTTATATGAAAATTGCTAATCAATAAATAGTCAGAAATAAAATTGAAAAATAATCCTTAAAATAAATAATCTTCTATTTATGTCCTTGTGACGAGAGAAGATCAACATCAACCTAATCACGTAACTAGGTTAAGATGCTCATTAAGCTAGTGACAGTGCTGGAAACCCTTTCATTTATAACTTCATCAAGTATTTCTGTTCCATGAAATTTTCAAGGTACTTGAGATCCATCAGCAAACAAAACAAAGAACCCTGCCCTCTTGGAGTTTACACTGTAGTGTATAGTAAGCAGAAGGGAAGGAAAAGAGAGAGAGGGAAAGAAAATAGATAATCACGAATATAATAAATATTATATTTTGTTTTAGATACAACTATAATTCATATGGAAAAATGAAAAATAAACTGGGAAGTTAAAGAAGTAAGGGAGTGTGTGAGGGGACTATTTCGAAAAGAGCAGTCAACTTATGGATTTGAGCAAACATTTATAGGAAGTAAGGGTATATATATATATCATGCAGATACCTAGGAAAGACTGTTCCTGGCCTAGTAATTAACCAAGACAAATAACCTAGGATGAAGATGTATTTCAGGAACATCAGGAAAGCCAGCATGCCCAGAGTGGTAGAACTGATAGGGACAGTAATAGGAAACAAGTCCCCAAAGTTAAATCATGGATGGTCTTCCAAGTCTGTGTAAGACTTCTATCCTGAATAAATCAGAGAACTATTGGAGGGTATGGAACAGAGGAGAAACCTGCACTGGCTAATCTTAAAAATATCACCATGTCTCTTTTGAGAGTAGATGATAGAAAGTTAAGAGTGGCTAAAATTGAGGCTAAAATATAGTTCATACTGAACTAGATAGAAATGGGGAGTTTGTTGTTAAAAGACTAAGTCTGGTGAAAGGGCTGGTGACGAAAGTTTTATCAAAAGCCACAGCTGGTTCCAAAGACTCAAGGGCCTTGAAATTTGCACCCAAGTGAGTAGCAAAGCAGGGGCTAGGGATACTACAGGGACTAAAGTTCTCTAAGTTGTGAGTTTCAACAGATTGTCAATGTAAAAGAAAATGGTTAGTAGCTCAAAAATCAGCAAGGAAAAAAAAAGTAGGTCTAATTCTAAATCTTCAAAGGATCAGCTCTTACTCTTATTTGGAGAAAATACATGAAGGGACAGCAAGTTTAAACTCCCCTTGGTGACTGGGACATAAATACACAGAGATGCACAAACAGCCATCTGAACTATTTGTGAGGGGAGGACGTTCTCTGTACTAAACTTGCTCAGTTTCTTCCTGATGTGAGAAATCCACTTTTTCACACCATAACAAAAATAGCTGCTTTATTTTTAGGATCCCAAATATATCATAAAAACTAATAAAAACAATGTGAGATGGTTATTTGTTTGAGATGTTCCCTGATAATCAAAATATATCTCAAATATCCTTTTAAATGTGGACTAAATTGCCTGCTTCACATTTTTGTATAAAGAACTGATACATAGAGACACATGTATAGGACTAAAAAAAAATGTAGGATAACCTATTCCAATTTAATAAACGATCCCTTCCTTCCCTCTCTTCCTCCCTCGCTGTTTTCCTTCCTTTTTCCTTTCCTTCCTTCCTTTCTCCCTCCCTTACTTTCTTCCTTCCCTTTTCCCTCCCTTACTTTCTTCCTTCCCTTTTCCTGTATATTAGAGTTTGCATTTTAAGGTCACCTTTTTGAATTAAAGTGAAAATATTTAAAGAAACTGGTACTGGAAAGAAGCTTTGAAGACAACAGTGAACAAAAGACAGAAAAGAGCAATTATAGCAATTACAGATAGAAAAAAGATATGGCGTGTGAAGGGAAAAAATCCCATCAATCAAACTTACTTTAAAAATCAAGAATTATACTTTAAACAAAACAAGGGGAAAATAATAAGTTCAAATGCTACTTTACATAATCTTGCAACAAATACTGTTATTGGACCATATACTATTGCTGTTTTTGAAATTCTAATGTCATTCAGAGCAAAAGAGGTAAAAGAGCACTAGGAAAAAGCTAAACTTCAGGCGACTATTAGCAAGTAGGGAACAATTCTGATTTTAAATTCAAAAAATATAAAGACATTTTGAAGATTTTTTAGGTATCTTAAAACAAGTGGGGAAGAAGTATATTAGAAAAATAAGCAGCCATGATACACACATGAAATGAATACCATATGGCAGTCTTCATTCACATACAATATCTTTCACCACTTTGCTCCTGACTGCAATTCTCTAATCATTTCCACCTACTCAGTTCCTTATTGTCAACTTGTACTGAGTTAAGATAGAGTCAAACTCCTCAAATGGATATTAAATAAAATGCTTTTTTACCTCCCACAAAGCAAGCTGAATGTTAGAATCCCTTTTGTTCCTTTACATCAACTAGAATAAAAGTATAAAGAGAGACTGTTACAAAACAGATAGAAAGATTATCCGTAACATGCAAATGAACTATAAGCAGGAAAAAACATGTCATCATATAGGAGGATTTTAGTACTTACTAACATCATAAATTTATTACAATATGAATATGATTGACTTTAGTGTATGGACTAAGTGGATTGCTATTCCAGTTGCCGATGACACAACTATTGGGGATTTTATAGATTTAAAAATAAAATGAATAAAACTGATGCTATGCCATCCCCTACAAAGAAATTTATTTTATGTTAAAATAATTGTTGTATTTATTTGTTTATTTAGTAAAATTGCCCAAGTAGGACAAGAAGACTAGATTCTTTCATTGGTCCTAGTGGTTACCATTTTTCTAAGGTTGTGAGGTAGTCACATTTTATTTTTCTTTACTTACTCGAATATACCCCAAATTAAGAAGGTCAGTATTTACAAAATAGCCACATCACATTTTATTTGTTTCCTACATCCTTGGTAATTTTTCCTAAGCTGCAAATACTTACCTTTACAGAGCTTATCAACACTGATATCACAATATCCTAGACTACCATACAAGGGTATGTTCTGTTGTGTTGTAATTCTTAGAAAAAAAAAAATAGAGTACACTCCCATTTATGGAAATCAATGGAAGAGATTATGATTTCAACTCTAAATAAATATCCTTCAGTATTTTATGCTTAACTCTCAATTTACACCACTCTCCATTTGCACTGGAATTTATATTTACTGCAATACATTAAAATTCACATGACCAAAATTATTCTGTGAATATAGTTGCTGAATCCATAACAAACATCTTCAAGCATGGAGAGATCCAAGTACTTAAATATGTAAATAAAGGTATCATGTGACTCCGTTTAATTAATATAAAACCTAATTTTAATATTGAAAGGGACATTTATTAATTCCCTCTATATAGTAATGTGTTAGTCTCTGTTCAAAGTAAGCTTAGTAAAATCTCTCTCTTTTAGGACTGGATATGTATTTTGCTACTATAAATGACATTATCAACTTTTTCTATCAAAAATACCTCATTCCAAATTATTGTGGCAGCTTAAAAGTGGAAAACTGAGAAGGCTGCGCGTATAGTCTAAAATGTGGCTGAAACTCAAAACATTTTTGAAAACTATTTTTTGACATTGCCACAAGAGACATTTTATGAGCCACATGAGAAAATTTCCCTCAGTGCTTTAAATCCACGGCTTTTTTTTTTTAAACCCTAAATGGGCTTTCTTATTTGGTAATTCAGTTTAATCATGAGGTTTGACCACGGATAATTCTTAACAACAATGAACAGTAAAATTCATCTTTTGAAAAGAAATCAAAATTTTTTGCTATCGCATTTATTTAAAGAATGGATCATATGTTCTGAAGGCATGTTTTGCTACCATGTGGAAACAGCAGACATAACACTTGATAACCAGGTCTCACAGATGAGATAACCTAAAAGTGAAAGAGAGGAAAGAGATTCTCAGAGGTCTCAAGAGAGTAGGTATGGCAATGTGGTAAGAAGATATAGGCTGTGCATTTTATTTAAGAGATTGCACTTTTTAAAAATTGGCTTCACCACACAGGATTTTCTTTATTAAAATAAATGGCAGACACTATATTGACTCAGTATATCTTAGTACTGAGCATTATGACACTATGGTTAAAAACTTGAACTCTGAAGTCAGACAGTGAAGGCTGCATTCTGGCTCCAAAGCTTATTACATGAGTGACATTGGGTAAATTTCAGACAATGTAGATAATTGTTGAGCGTATTTAATGAGATCATCTAAATAAAACTGTTTAGCATGATGTCTGGAACATGGTAGGTACTAAGTAATTCGGTCTTCCCATTTCGTCTCTGTTTCTTAGCTTGTGCATGAGTGTGTGCGTGCATGTGTGTAACACTGTCAGTATTTCCGACTTTATATATGGTGACAACGCTAAGTGGGTTGCAAGAATAGTTTATGTTGATATTAACTATACCTCTTTCATTACAGAAAAAGAAATAAGTTGGAGTGAATACTACCTCCTTGATAGAAAAAAATAATAATTCATTGAGAAAAGAAAAGACATTATAGGTCTTGAGATTTTAATAGTTCCTTGTCAATTAGAAGATTTATTGAGTAGCTAGATAATAAACAAAATGAAGTAATCACAATTACCCAAGACATAAATCTATTGTGGTCCAAGTCCTGGTAAGTACTAGCATTAACGTTTTAAATTCTTTCTTTGTTTGGCTTAGGGGCAAAAACATGACATGACAGCAAAAATAAAATAATCTTCTTATGTCCAGAAGAAAAGCTGATGTTATTGATACAAAAACATTCAGTTACACAGTAACATTATCTCAGATTGTAGGTAAGCAAAACTGTGAGTGGTTGTTACTTAGGACTATCAAAATTGTTCTTTAAAGCTGGATATGGCACAAATCAATTCTATTTTCCTGTTTGATATACAATCTTAGACAAACTCCTGCCCAACATCTTTTCTTTAAAATGATGCCTTGGGACTTCCCTGGTGGTCCAGTGGTTAAGACTTCACCTTCCAATGCAGGGGGTGTGGGTTTGATCCCTGGTCAGGGAGCTAAGATCCCACATGCCTCTCAGCCAAAAAACCAAAAACATAAAACAGAAGCAATATTGTAACAAATTCAATAAAGACTTTAAAAAAGTGGTCCACATCAAAAAAATCTTTAAAAAAATAAAATAAATAAAATAAAATGATGCCTACACCATTTTAATAGTAATTATCTAGAACATGAAACTGGATTCTGAAGCTTGGTATATTGAGATTCAAATCCTGTCCCATTCACTACCTCTCTGTCACCTTCAGCAGAAGAAACTGACATTAATATCCTAATTTCTAAATTGCAGACAACCATGGAAGCTCATAACAATGCTATGATGATTAAATGAGGTAGTCCATGTAAAGATTTTGCATAGCGCCTGCACATAGTGTACATTTAATAAATATTTCCACTTATTATTATTTTATTATTCTATCATTATTTTTTCTTGGTTCACTTTAGTTTTAGTTTTCCAGACTAAGCTGTCCTGATGTTCCATTTTCTTTTGATGGTTTCATTATGCTCTTTTATCTAAATTTCAGTCATCTTAGAAATGTTCCCTTCTCTCTTTCCCAAATACAATCAACTATTGCCAATTTATGCCTGGAATGTTTCTTCTGTCGATCTTTTCTTTTTCTCCTAATTACCAATGTATTAGTTTAACTTGGATAGTGTAATAGTTTTTTTTACTATTCTCCCCAATATTTGTTTCCTTGTCACTTCATTCTGATTATTCTTATTCAAAATGGCTTTCATCATCCTATTACAAACTTATTTCAAAAATATTAATGGGGGCTTCCCTGGTGGCGCAGTGGTTGAGAATCTGCCTGCTAATGCAGGGCACACGGGTTCGAGCCCTGGTCTGGGAAGATCCCACATGCTGTGGAGCAGCTGGGCCCGTGAGCCACAATTACTGAGCCTGTGCGTCTGGAGCCTGTGCTCCGCAACAAGAGAGGCCGCGATAGTGAGAGGCCCGTGCACCGCGATGAAGAGTGGCCCCCGCTTGCCGCAACTGGAGAAAGCCCTCACACAGAAACGAAGACCCAACACAGTCATAAATAAATAAATAAATAAATAAAATTTTTTAAAAAGCTAAACTTTAAAAAAATATATATATATATTAATGGTTTACTGCTGCCTTTATGTAAAAAGATAAACCTAAAGTTTCTAAAATCTGGCATTTACATGCTTCTTCAAACATATTATCATCTTTTACTACCCTCTGCTTTAAAATTATCTCTCTTTTGATCATTCTATACAACACACCTTTAATAGCGTTACCTTCATGGAAAGACTTTCTCCGAATTATTCATGCCAGCCTCAGAAAATTTACCTCCACTACAATTCCCTGTGAAGGTGTCTCTAAATGTATAATCCTCAGTAAATCCTTATTATGTTGAACTGTTCTCTTTACAGTCCATTTAGTGGTTGATCATATATTGTTTAAATCTGTTCTATAATATTTAATTTTAAAATATTTAATCTGTTCTATAATATTTAATATTTAAATATTTAATCTGTTGTATAATATTTAACATATATCCCATATCTTTTATTAATTTTAAGATAATCTGTAGCACATATTATTTTATAGGCTTCTATGTCTTTCTCAGAACCTTTAATATGTAATTGAAAAACACAACAAATATGTTTAAGAGAATTAATATGTAACTAAACTCAAACCTTGGCTCCTGGCCAAGATGGAGTAACAGGGACTGGATTTACCGTCCCATAAGAAACAATAAAAACAAAAAACACGAAAAATAACCAAAATTATATGAAACAACAGTTTTCAAGTCACTGAGTATCAGGCAACAAAAACAGGGATCCTGAAGAAAAGGGAAATGGATGAGATGAGTACTACACTGCAACATCTTATTGCCGAGATTCTCTAGGCTGCAAGACAAGGAGGGTGACCCAAACCAGAGCTCAAAAAACTCCCTGAGTTGAGGTGGTGGAGCTGAAGTCCCAGGGAGCCCAGGTTGACTGAAGTTCTTAGAGAGAACACCAGAGAGGAGTGAGCTGCACAGAGGGAGCTAAAGGACAGCTGTGAGAGATGCGCTGTCAGTTGTCAGCAGGTCAGCCTATGTGTGAGGAGACTTCCCGAGGCCAGGGAAAGAACTAACCAAAAGTAATGGAGACATTGTGTTTAGTGCTCCCACAGGGCTGGGAAAAATGCTTGCTGCCACCAACCAAATTGGAAAACCTCAATATTCATGGGGCGTTAGGTAGAGTACATAGGAGTGGCTTGCCTCAATAGTGAGGAATAATCAGCCCTTGATTTAACACTGCTCTGATTCCACATAACAAATCTTAAAAGCAAAATTCACAAGGATCAAACTGTTTCCCAATAACATAACTGTGTCCCATAAAAAAGCTCAAGAATATTAATATTTATTGGAATACAAAAATATTCAGCACCCAGGAAGGAGAAATTCACAATGATTGGCATCCAATTAACAAAAATCACAAGGCATGTAGAAAAATACAACTCATAATGAAGAGGAAAATTAATCATTCAAAATCAACTGAGAACTGTTATAGATGTAAGAGGTAGTAGGCATGGACATTAGGACAGTTATTATAACTGTATTCCATATGTTCAAAAAGTTAAATATAAAAACAATATAAAAATGATTCAAATAAAACTTCTAGAGATTAAAAACTACTATACGATGTCTGATATGAAAATACACTGAACTGGACTGGTAGCAGATGAGATGTTACAATGGAAAAGATTCATGAGCTTGAACACATAATAACAGTTCTACCCAAAAGGAAGAACACAGAGAAAAATGATTTAAAAAACATTAAAAGCATCCATGAACCCTAGGACTACTTCAATTTGCCTAACATGTATGCAATTCGAGCTACCAATGGGGAGGAAGAAATATTTGAAGATATAATGATTAAAAATTTCCCAAATTTGATGAAAACTTCAAACACACAGATCTAAGATCAATAAATCCCACTCATAAGAAACACAAAGCAAACTTCTCCAAGGCACATCATAAATCAATTGTTCAAAAGCAGTAATAGAGCCAATCTTAAAAGCAGTCACAGGAAAATGACACTTCACCTCACGTAAAAGGAAATAAAGAACACAACAGATTTCTCATCATAGAACAGGGAAAGAGTAAAATATCTTCAAACTACTGAAAGGGAAAAGTATCAACCCAGAACTCTATACCCAGCGAAATATCATTCAAAAATAAGGTGGACTAAACAGTTTTTCAGACAACCAAAGTTGAGGGATTCATCACCAGGAGACTTAAACTACAAGAAATGTTGCTGCCAGGCTTTCAGGCCAAAAGAAAATGATGCTACATAGAAACACAGATTTACATAAAGAGTTGAAGACAGCAGCACTGGTAACTACACTGGTAATTATATAAGTTTTTGTAAATATTTAAATCTCTTGAAAATATAATTGAATTTTTAAACTAAAATGATAATATATTATCAGATTTACAGCATCTGTAAAGAAGTAAAATGTGTGAAATCAATAGCTTAATGTCTAGGAGAGGAGAAACAGAAGTATGCTAGGAAGTATAAGGTTCTCATACTATACAGGAATACTATCTTTTAAAGGTAGACTGTGATAAGTTAAAAATCTATGTAGTAAATCCTTAAAAAAAAAACTAAAATAACAAAATGAAGAGTTAGAATTGATTAGCTAACAAAGGAAATAAAATGGAGTCATAAGAAATAATTGATTAATCCAAAGGAAGCAGAACAAGAAGACAAAGTAAACAAGGAGCAGAGGGAGAAAGATAAAACAAATAGCAAGATAATGACATAAACCAAACTACCCATAATCATCTTAAAAAAGAATAGCCTAAACAGCCCAAATAAAGGCAGGGATTGTCAGATTAAATTTAAAAGCAGGGACAAATTGTATGCTGTTTATAAGAAACATGCTTTAAATATGAACACATATAGATTTAAAATATTAGGATGAAAAAAGATATGCTAAACTAGAAAAAAGAAAGCTGAAATGACTATATTAAACCAGACAAATGAGATTTCAGAACAAAAATATATTAACAGGATAAAGAAGTTCATCTCAAAGTGACAAAGGGGTCAATTAACCAAGAGGACATAACAATCATATATGTATATACACATGATGACAGAGCTCAATGAAGAAAAACTGGGAGAAGTACAAGGGAAAAAAGGCAAATACAAATTAGCAGGTGGAGATTTTAATACATACCTCTCAATAACTGAAAGAACAGGTGTGGAGAAAATCAGTAACACGATTGGCCAACACAATCAACCAACCAGCTTACATTAATAGAACACGCCACTCAATAAGGGCAGAATAAATATTATTTTTAAGTTCACACCAAACCTTTACAAAGACAGATCATGTTTTGGGCCATAAAACAAGTCTGAATAAATTTTAAAAGATTCAAGTGAACAAATTCTGTTTGAGACCAAAGAGGAATTAAATTAACAATAATAGAAAAACTTCTGAAAAATATCACCCAATAGTGGAAACCAAATAATAAACTGAAATAACTTATTTCAACTGATTGCAAATGAAAACACAACACATTAGAATTTGGATAGTGTCAATACAACAGTACATAGACATAACTTACAGCCCTAAGCATCTATATTAAAAAAGAAAAGTCTCAAATCAGTGGCATCAGCTTGCACTTGGAAACTGAAAAAGAAGAGCAGATTAAATTAAAAATAAGCTGAGGAAAGGAAATATTTAAGATCACAACTGAATTCAAAATTGAAAACAAAAAAGAATGGAAAATATCAATGAAATCAAAAGATATGTGTTTGAGATCAATAAAATTGAAAACTTCTAACCATAATGATGTGAGAAAAGAAGAGAAGTCATAAATTACTTATATCACAAATAAGAGAAATGACATTACTACAGATTATACACTATCAGAAAGATAAGAAGATACTGTGAAAATTTTATTATAATAAATTTGACAAATTAGATGAACTGAAAAAGTCCCTTGAAAGATACAAGTGAAGGAGCTTACTCAAAAAGGAAGAGATAACTTCAATAACTCCATCTTTATTAAAAAAATTAAATTTTAAAGAGAAGAACAAAGTTGAAAAACTAACACTAATAATCTCAAGACAATTCAAGTTGATGTGGTATTTGTATTAAGATAAACAAATAGGTCAATGGAACAGAATGGCGTACAGCAATAGACACATGTATTCACAAATCATTTTCTACAAAGTTGCAAAGGGAATTTAGTGGAGAAAGTACAGTCATTTTAACAAACAGTGCTGAAACAATTAGCCATTTGCAAAAGATGAACTTTGATCCATACTTTGTATCGAATACAAAAAACAATTTAAATGAACCATTAGATTTACTGCAAAAACCTAAAACTATAAAAGGAGAGGAGTTGGCAAGCTACAGCCTACAGGCCAAATTTGACCTTCTACCTACGTATCTATGAGGTGTGAGTTAAGAATAATATTTTTACATATTTAAATGACTAAAGAAATTTTAAAAAGAAGAATACTACTTGGTAATACATAAAAGTATATGAAATTTAAATTTCAGTAAATAATTACTGGAACACAGTCACATTCATTCATTTATACTTTTTTCTGTGGCTGCTTTCACACTGTAACTAAGAAAATGATTAGTTGAGGCAGAGACTTATAGATCACAAAGCCTAATCTATTTACTATCTGGCCCTTTAAGAAAAAAGTTTTGCAACCCCTACAATAGGCAAAGATTTCTTAGATATGACACAAAAGCACAATCAATAAAAAAATAATTGACAAATTGGACTTCATCAAAATTTAAAACTCTCCTCTTCAAAAGATGCTACAGAGAGAATGAAATGCAAACCATGGACTGGGGGAAAATATTTGCAAATCAAATATCTGATGAAAAACTTGTGTTGAGTACATGTAAAGAACTCTCAAAACTCCATGGTTTTAAAAAAATTCCTCCAACCCCCCCAAAAGAAGCCAAAATAATTAAACATACACTTCACAAAAGAAGATATATAGATGGAAAATATGCACATGAAAAGACACTCCATTAGCTTTATGGAATTGCAAATCAAAGCTATAATAAGATACTAAATATGCACCTATTAGAATGGCAAAAAATTTTTAAAGGCTGACCATACTAAGAATTGGCGGGGATGTGAACAAAGTGGAATTCTCATACACTGCTGGTAGAAATGTAAAGTGTGTTAAACACTTTGGAAAACATTTTGGCATTTTCTTAAAAGGTTAAATGTCACATGATGTAGCCAGCCCACTCTTTAGTATTTATTACCAAAAAAATTAAACATTCATAAAAAGGCCTTTGCACAAATTTGTACTCAATTCAAAGACTTTTAAATTTGAAATAAATTTCAGTTGTCATCTTGTGTGTGTGTGCTCATGTGTGTGTGTAAGAGGGAGAAAGCACAATTAAAGAGAATTAAACTAAATACTGGAGACTTTAGAGACTTAGAATTGTGGGTTCCTCAACTGATAGGTTATACTTTCTGTAGATCAAATAGTACAGTTGAAAATTTTATCCCGTGTATATTAATAAATTTGAAAAATGCAATATTGTGTTAATAAATAGCCTGTGCAAGCAGGGCATTTTAGGCAATGTAGTAAGATGTATTCTCTAAGTTTCATGTAAAAGCTTAAGTCAATTAATTTTTATACGTACCTTCCTTATTCTCCCTACCTTCCCAATATATAATCCTTTACTCATTATTAAAGTGATTTCTGGAAAGAATTATACTATCTTTCTACCAACTTTCTTAGAATTATAAAAATAATTAGGTTTAGTAGTCTAGAGAGCCCAAAATCTTATTGGGTACCAGAATATGAGTGTTTGTCAACTCAGTATTAGATTGCCAGATAATTTACATTCATCTCTGTTCCCTAGACATTGGTGGTACCATATCACCATTAATTAATCTTGCTTTAAAAAGTAGACTAAGGATCATACATTATCACAAATTCATTGAGGAAGCAGAGATTTTCATTTATCTTGGCCAGCTGGCACATGTCCCATGAACCAGGGCAAACTTTTAGCCCCACAGGGTGGAAAGTTCTGATCTTTCAAGTGACAGAGTCATAAAATGGAGCAAATGATCCTTACACGTAATCTAATGCAACATCACACTTCAAGGTCCTCAGTTAGTGATTTAGTAATAATTATTCAGTCTTAAGTACCTACAATTGACCATATGCTATCTTATATCTGCCCTCACCTATTGATTTTATTACTCAAGAATCCTGTAAATAACCTTCACCTTTTCCCATCTTCTTATTATTATGGAAGGCTAAATCAAGTGTTAATTTATACAATAAATGCTTTTTCCCTTTCCTTCTCTCTCTCTCTCTCTGTCTGTCTGTTGTGGACTTAATTTATTTCAATTACAAAATATACCCAATAACTCGTAAGAAAGAAGTTGCCTACAAATCCTTTTATTGAAGAGTGACTACTATCTAGTTTTTATTTAACCTATATATCAAACAGTAATAGTAACAGTGAACACCAATTTATCATGCAGGGCTAAAACAAAATTGACAGGTGGATGTGATTTTTATCTACAGGTATGCCTTCAACCTCCTTTGCAATAATGGACAGTTTTACTGTTAATCAAATACATGGTTACACTTTGCTTTTAAGTATACCAAGAAAAAAAAAGAAAAAGAAAAATTAATAAGAAATTTTAATTAACACTTGTCACAGTTCCTTTTTCATAACTTACCAATACATTATTTCAAGAGTATTTTTGAGGGGTGGTATCCATTCTTTCTAAACCATGCATGCTACATATGTCAAAATATATTTCCATCTACACACAACTCTGATGAGACCATACTTTCAACATTATTTTCATCTGCAGATCCATCAGGGAGAAGTGGTGAAGAATATATCAGGAGGAGCTTCAAGATGGCAGAAGAGTAAGATGTGGAGATCACCTTCCTCCCTACAAATACATCAGAAATACATCTACACGTGGAACAACTCCTACAGAACACCTACTGAACGCTGGCAGAAAACCTCAGACCTCCCAAAAGGCAAGAAACTCTCCATGTACCTGGGTAGGGCAAAAGAAAATAGGAAAAACAGAGACAAAGAATAGGAACGGGACCTGCACCAGTGGGAGGTAGCTGTGAAGGAGGAAAGGTTTCCACACACTAGGAAGCCCCTTCACTGGCGGAGACGGGGGTGGAGGAGGGGGGGAAGCTTCGGAGCCATGGAGGACAGTGTAGCCACAAGGGTGCGGAGGGTAAAGTGGAGAGATTCCCGCACGGAGGCTCGGCACCGAGCAGCACTCACCAGCCCGAGAGGCTTGTCTGCTCAGCCGCCGGGGCGGGCGGGGGCTGGGAGCTGAGGCTCGGGCTTCGGAGGTCGGATCCCAGGGAGAGGACTGGGGTTGGCGGCGTGAACACAGCCTGAAGGGGGCTAGTGCACCACGGCTAGCCAGGAGGGAGTCCAGAAAAGTCTGGAGCTGCCGAAGAGGCAAGAGACTTTTTCTTGCCTCTTTGTTTCCTGGTGCACGAGGAGAAGGGATTAAGAGCGCCGCTTAAAGGAGCTCCAGAGACGGGCGGGAGCTGGGGTTATCAGCGCGGACCCCAGAGATGGGCATGAGACGCTAAGGCTGCTGCTACCGCCACCAAGAAGCCTGTGTGCAAGCACAGGTCACTCTCCACACTGCCCCTCCCGGGAGCCTGTGCAGCCCGCCACTGCCAGGGTCCCGTGATCCAGGGACAACTTCCCCGGGAGAACGCAAGGCGCGCCTCAGGCTGCTGCAACGTCACGCTGGCCTCTGCCGCCACAGGCTCGCCCCGCCTCCTCCGTACCGCTCCCTCCTCCCGGCCTGAGTGAGCCAGAGCCCCCGAAGCAGCTGCGCCTTTAACCCCGTCCTGTGTGAGCAAAGGACAGACGCCCTCAGGTGACCTACACACAGAGGCGGGTCCAAATCCAAAGCTGAAACCCAGGAGCTGAGCGAACAAAGAAGAGAAAGGGAAATCTCTCCCAGCAGCCTCAGGAGCAGCGGGTTAAATCTCCACAATCAACTTGATGTACCCTGCATCTGTGGAATACCTGAATAGACAACAAATCATCCCAAATTGAGGAGGTGGACTTTGGGAGCAACGATATATATATATTTTTTATCTTTTTCTCTTTTTGTGAGTGTGTATGCATATGCTTCTGTGTGTCATTTTGTCTGTATAGCTTTGCTTTTACCATTTGTCCTAGGGTTCTGTCTGTCCGTTATTTTTTGGTTTTTTTTACTATAGTTTTTAGCACTTGCTATCACTGGTGGATATGTGTCTTGGTTTAGTTGCTCTCTTCTTACTTTCTTTTTTTTTATTAATTAAAAAAATTTTTTTAACAATTATTTTTTATTTTTTAATTTAGTAACTATTTTATTTTATTTTACTTTGTTTTATTTTATTTTGTTTTCTTCTTTCTTTCTTTCTTTTCTTTCTCCCTTTTATTCTGAGCCGTGTGGATGACAGGCTCTTGGTGCTCCAGCCAGACATCAGGGCTGTGCCTCTGAGGTGGGAGAGCCAAGTTCAGGACACTGGTCCACAAGAGACCTCCCAGCTCCACATAATATCAAATGGCGAAAATCTCCCAGAGATCTCCATCTCAACACCAAGACCCAGCTCCATTCAACGAGCAGCAAACTCCAGTGCTGGACACCCTATGCCAAACAACTAGCAACACAGGAACACAACCCCATCCATTAGCAGAGAGGCTGCCTAAAATCATAATAAGGCCACAGACACCCCCAAAACACACCACGAGACGTGGACCTGCCCACCAGAAAGACAAGATCCAGCCTCATCCACCAGAGCACAGGCACTAGTCCCCTCCACCAGGAAGCCTACACAACCCACTGAACCAACCTTAGCCACTGGGGACAGACACCAAAAACAACGGGAACTACAAACCTGCAGCCTGCGAAAAGAAGACCCAAACACAGTAAGTTAAACAAAATGAGAAGACAGAGAAACACACAGCAGATGAAGGAGCAAGGCAAAAACCCGCCAGACCTAACAAATGAAGAGGAAATAGGCAGTCTACCTGAAAAAGAATTCAGAATAATGATAGTAAAGATGATCGAAAATCTTGGAAATAGAATGGAGAAAATACAAGAAACGTTTAACAATGACCTAGAAGAACTAAAGAGCAAACAAACAGTGATAAACAACACAATAAACGAAATTAAAAATTCTCTAGGAGGGATCAATAGCAGAATAACTGAGGCAGAAGAACGGGTAAGTGACCTGGAAGACAAAATAGTGGAAATAACTACTGCAGAGCAGAATAAAGAAAAAAGAGTGAAAAGAACTGAGGACAGTCTCAGAGACCTCTGGGACAACATTAAACGCACCAACATTTGAATTATAGGGGTCCCAGAAGAAGAAGAGAAAAAGAAAGGGACTGAGACAATATTTGAAGAGATTATAGTTGAAAACTTCCCTAATATGGGAAAGGAAATAGCTAATCAAGTCCAGGAAGCACAGAGAGTCCCATACAGGATAAATCCAAGGAGAAACATGCCAAGACACATATTAATCAAACTATCAAAAATTAAATTCAAAGAAAAAATATTAAAAGCAGCAAGGGAAATAAAATAACACACAAGGGAATCCCCATAAGGTTAACAGCTGTTCTTTCAGCAGAAACTCTGCAAGCCAGAAGGGAGTGGCAGGACATATTTAAAGTGATGAAGGAGAAAAACCTACAACCAAGATTACTCTACCCAGCAAGGATCTCATTCAGATTTGATGGGGAAATTAAAACCTTTACAGACAAGCAAAAGCTATGAGAATTGAGCACCACCAAACCAGCTTTACAACAAATGCTAAAGGAACTTCTCTAGGCAGGAAACACAAGAGAAGGAAAAGACCTACAATAACAAACCCAAGCAATTAAGAAAATGGTAATAGGAACATACATATCGATAATTAACTTAAATGTAAATGGATTAAATGCTCCAACCAAAAGACATAGACTGGCTGAATGGATACAAAAACAAGACCCATATATGTGCTGTCTAAAAGAGACCAACTTCAGACCTAGGGACACATCCAGACTGAAAGTGAGGGGATGGAAAAAGATATTCCATGCAAATGGAAATCAAAAGAAAGCTGGAGTACCAATTCTCATATAAGACAAAATAGACTTAAAAACAAAGACTATTGCAAGAGACAAAGAAGGACATTACATAATGATCAAGGGATCAATCCAAGAAGAAGATATAACAATTGTAAATATTTATGCACCCAACATAGGAGCACCTCAATACATAAGGCAAATACTAAGAGCCATAAAAGGGGAAATTGACAGTAACACAATCATAGTAGGGGACTTTAATAACCCACTTTCACCAATGGACAGATCATCCAAAATGAAAATAAATAAGGAAACACAAGCTTTAAATGATACATTAAACAAGATGGACTTAATTGATATTTATAGGACATTCCATCCAAAAACAACAGAATACACATTCTTCTCAAGTGCTCATGGAACATTCTCCAGGATAGATCATATCTTGGGTCACAAATCAAGCCTTGGTAAATTTAAGAAAATTGAAAGAGTAGCAAGTATATTTTCTGACAACGCTATGAGACTAGATACCAATTACAGGAAAAAATCTGTACAAAAATACAAACACATGGAGGCTAAACAATACACTACTTATTAACCAAGAGATCACTGAAGACATCAAAGAGGAAATCAAAAAATACCTAGAAACAAATGACAATGAAAACACACCAACCCAAAACCTATGGTATGCAGCAAAATCAGTTCTAAGAGGGAAGTTTATAGCAATACAATCCTACCTTAAGAAACAAGAAACATCTCAAATAAACAACCTAACCTTACACCTAAAGCAGTTAGAGAAAGAAGAACAAAAAAACCCAAAGTTAGCAGAAGGAAAGAAAGCATAAAGATCAAACCATAAATAAATGAAAAAGAAATGAAGGAAATGATAGCAAAGATCAATAAAACTAAAAGCTGATTCTTTGAGAAGATAAACAAAATTGATAAACCGTTAGCCAGATTCATCAAGAAAAAAAGGGAGAAGACTCAAATAAATAGAACTAGAAATGAAAAAGGGAAATTAACAACTGACACTGAAGAAATACAAAGGATCATGAGAGATTACTACATGCAACTATATGCCAATAAAATGGACAACCTGGAAGAAATGGACACATTCTCAGAAATGCACAACCTTCCAAGACTGAAGCAGGAAGAAATAGAAAATATGAACAGACCAATCACAAGCACTGAAATTGAAACTGTGATTAAAAATCTTCCATCAAACAAAAGCCCAGGATCAGATGGCTTCACAGGTAAATTCTATCAAACATTTATAGAAGAGGTAACACCTATCCTTCTCAAACTCTTCCAAAATATAGCAGAGGGAGAAACACTCCCAAACTCATTCTACGAGGCCACCATCACCCTGATACCAAAACCAGACAAAGATGTCAAAAAGAAAGAAAACTACAGGCCAATATCACTGATGAACATAGATGCAAATATCCTCAACAAAATACTAGCAAACAGAATCCAACAGCACAGTAAAAGGATCATACAACATGATCAAGTGGGGTTTATCCCAGGAATGCAAGGATTCTTCAATATACACAAATCAATCAGTGTGATACACCATATTAACAAATTGAAGGAGAAAAACCATATGATCAGCTCAATAGATGCAGAGAAAGCTTTCAATAAAATTCAACAGCCATTTATGATCAAAACCCTCCAGAAAGTAGGCATAGAGGGAACTTACCTCAACATAATAAAAGCCATATGACAAACCCACAGCCAACACCATCCTCAATGGTGAAAAACCTAAACCACTTCCACTAAGATCAGGAACAAGACAAGGTTGCCCACTCTCACCACTATTATTCAACATAGTTTTGGAAGTTTTAGCCACAGCAATTAGAGAAGAAAAAGAAATAAAAGGAATCCAATTCAGAAAGGAAGAAGTAAAGCTGTCACTGTTTGCAGATGACATGATACTATATATAGAGAATCCTAAAGATGGTACCAGAAAACTACTAGAGCTAATCAATGATTTTGGTAAAGTAGCAGGATACAAAATTAATGCACAGAAATCTCTTGCATTCTTGTACACTAATGATGAAAAATCTGAAAGTGAAATTAAGAAAACACTCCCATTTACCATTGCAACAAAAAAATATAATATCTAGGAATAAACCTACCTGAGGAGACAGAAGACCTTATGCAGAAAATTATAAGACACTGATGAAAGAAATTAAAGATGATACAAGTAGATGTAGAGATATACCATGTTCTTGGATTCGAAGAATCAACATTGTGAAAATGACTCTACTACCCAAAGCAATCTACAGATTCAATGCAATCCCTATCAAACTACTGCTGGCAGTTTTCACAGAAACAGAACAAAAAAATTCACAATTTGTATGGAAACATGCAAGAACCCGAATAGCCAAAGCAATTTTCAGAAAGAAAAACGGAGCTGGAGGAATCAGGCTCCCAGACTATACTACAAAGCTACAGTAAACAGGACAGTATGGTACTGGCAAAAAAACAGAAATGTAGATCAATGGAACAGGATAGAAAGCCCAGAGATAATCCCACACACGTATGGTCACCTTATCTTTGATAAAGGAGGCAAGAATATACAGTGGAGAAAAGACAGCCTCTTCAATAAGTGATGCTGGGAATACTGGACAGTTACAGGTAAAAGAATGAACTTAGAACACTCCCTAACACCATACACTAAAATAAACTCAAAATGGATTAAAGACCTAAATGTAAGGCCAGACACTATCAAACTCTTAGAGGAAAACATAGGCAGAACACTCTATGACATAAATCACAGCAAGATCCTTTCTGACCCACCTCCTAGAGAAATGGAAATAAAAACAAAAATAAACAAATGGGACCTAATGAAACTTAAAAGCTTTTGCACAGAAAAGGAAACCATAAACAAGACGAAAAGACAACCCTCAGAATGGGAGAAAATATTTGCAAATGAAGCAACTGACAAAGGATTAATCTCCAAAATTTACAAGCAGCTCATGCAGCTCAATATCAAAAAAACAAACAACCCAATCCAAAAATGGGCAGAAGACCTAAATAGACATTTCTCCAAGAAGATATACAGATTGCCAACAAACACATGAAAGAATGCTCAACATCACTAATCATTAGAGAAATGCAAATCAAAACTACAATGAGGTATCACCTCACACCACTCAGAATGGCCATTATCAAAAAATCTACAAACAATAAATGCTGGAGAGGGTGTGGAGAAAAGGGAACTCTCTTGCACTGTTGGTGGGAATGTAAATTGATACAGCCACTATGGAGAACAGTATGGAGGTTCCTTAAAAAACTAAAAATAGAACTACCATACGACCCAGCAATCCCACTACTGGGCATATACCTTGAGAAAACCATAATTCAAAAAGATTCATGTACCAAAATGTTCACTGCAGCTCTATTTACAATAGCCAGGACATGGAAGCAATCCAATGTCCATCGACAGATGAATGGATAAAGAAGATGTGGCTCATATATACAATGGAATATTACTCAGCCATAAAAAGAAACGAAATTCAGTTATTTGTAGTGAGGTGGTTGGACCTAGAGTCTGTCCTACAGAGTGAAGTAAGTCAGAAAGAGAAAAACAAATACCGTATGCTAACACACATATATGGAATATAAAAATAAATGTTCTGAAGAACCTAGGGGCAAGACGGGAATAAAGACACAGAACTACTAGAGAATGGACTTGAGGATACGGGGAGGGGGAAGGGTAAGCTGGGACAAAGTGAGAGTGGCATGGACATATATACACTACCAAATATAAAATAGATAGCTAGTGGGAAGCAGCCGCATAGCACAGGGCGATCAGCTCGGTGCTTTGTGACCACCTAGAGGGGTGGGATAGGGAGGGTGGGAAGGAGGGATACACGAGAGGGAAGAGATATGGGGTCATATGTATGTGTATAACTGATTCACTTTGTTATAAAGCAGAAACTAACATACCATTGTAAAGCAATTATACTCCAATAAAGATGTTAAAAAAAAATCACAACAAATTTGGCAGAAATTATTAAAAGGTTGTTGTAAATAATAAAAGAATTGATTAAAATAATATTCATTACTTTATAAGTTTATGAGGGAAGATATAATTTTTTTATAGACACTTGTATAATAGAACTTCAGAGAGAAGTACCTCATTAGAATCATTTAAAAATGGTGATATAATCTACAGAAGTGAACATTTAGCAAAGCAACAGAAGAATTTTCCAACTATGAGCCGATGGAAGTCTCACAGTTTGTATTATTTGACATTATGTTTGATAAAACACAGGAGAGATTTCAGAGGATGAATCCTAAACTGAAGGCCAGGGAGCATGAACTGTTATATCAGGTACCTCTTCGGCTGAGCTTCCTTTGATGTTTATAACACAGAAATCTAAACTTTACCCACAATGGCTTCACTCCCCAGAAAGGCCACTCAATATAAAGCAGTGTAAAGGCATCCACTTCTATTAATCATACTTGAGTGGAAAGAAAGGAAGAATGGCAGAGTGGCAATTGGTAGGAATTATAACTTTTTTGTCCTCTCTATATATTTATTTTCCTCTTCTTTGTCATTGTAAGTCTCAACTCTCTTTATCATCCCCTTGCATGTGCACATGCACATACTCATGCATATTTAACCTTCTAGCACTGAGGAGAATGCAGAAAAGTAGATAAAATGTTAATTTCTAACATGAGACTTGGTAAATAAAATTAAATACAATATACATATATATGTGTGTGTGTATATATATATACATATTTTTATATATATATATATATATATATATATATATATGTATATATGTATATGTATATATATATGTCTCGGATAGAGAAATTTAACAAATTACAATTGATATAAGGCTCTCAAATGAACTTGCCTGGCACAACCTGTCTGCTCCAGGATCCCACTGTAAAGGATGGATTACTTTAATATACTACATATAATTTCTTTCTTTTTCATAGAATAGCCTCAGGAATAAATTCTGAAACCATTCATTTTTAGTAACAACTTTAATACCAAATTTAGCCAACCATAAGGCAACTTAATTAGCATTCTGGGCTGCCAGTGGGAATAAAGAATAAAAGGCAGAACCAAGCCCCAGCTTCTCTCCACCAGCCCACATTCCCCACCCTAAAAGAATTCAGATACAGAAAAGTTAAGCTCTGTACACTTCAATGATCTCTGCTGATAGGTGGATCCCACATACTAGCTCTCTGACCAGGAACATGTCAACTCACTTTTCTGTTTCAGTTCCTTAGCTTGTAAAACAGGGGTAATAATAGCAGCTACCCCATAAGGTGTTTCTGATGACTATATAGATTAATATATGTAAAAACTTGGAACCTTGTTTGTCACAATAGGTGCTATATTAATATCAGCTGTTACTGTAGTGATTGTTATGTCACAATTCCACACCTATAAGTGATAGTTTGCCATCAATATAGGGTAAAAGTATCTTCAGAATTCTTTATTAAGACCAAAGAACATTTAAAACTGTTTAGAAGCATTTCCATCAATCTCAGGTTAAATAAACATGCTTCCCATTTTGAGGTTTAAACTTTAATTGTTCCGACAATTCTCTAAATCATAATGCTTCATTATTCAGTAACACTGAAAAAAGGCAACATCATTTATGCAACCATTATGGTGCTTTTGAGTTTTAATATGCCTAGTAGTGTTCAAGGCTTACATAAACAGTATTTATTATCAGGTTAATTATAGGGACCTTTCGTTGGGTTTATCATATGAGAACATTACTAGGTTATGGTCACCATTTGCCACTGGCAGAGAAGGATTACCAAGCTTGTATCTCCATTGGCTCTAAAACAACTCGCAGCAATGGAACACTGAAGTCTGTAACACTTTTCGTCACATAATAGTTTCTGTGCTTGCCCACACACAGGCACTTTAAAGTAGATATACAGTACATTCTGTATCCACTCAAGGATTTGAGATAAAGTCTATGAAAATAGCTATAAATGTCAACATTATACAGCATCATAGTCCTATATTTGTGTCAGGAAGGCGTATTACCAGTTTAAGGCTGTAATCATTCATATTCTATCAAGTAATGGTATGACACATACATTTAGAAAGATGTTCTGCTCACGGAAAGTATAATATTACAAAGACAAATGCATATATACCCGAGCCTGAATATACAACATTGACTATGTATGTGAGAAATTGTTTTTCATCATGGTAACTATTATACAAAAATGCTGAACAAATGTGTTGTTTTTTTTTTAAATTGTACTATTTTGTAGCTGCTGGTAAATCATCTATTGTTACGAAGCATGCACATCTTAGGCATTTTTTTACTTTCTTCCCCCCAAAATAAATTCTGGTATGTTTTCTTATAAGGTAGGCATACCTCTATGGAACTGAAATAGTAATCTGTTATATTACCATATTCAGACATTTTTGTCAGAAAAAGAAAAAAGAGAAAATGAATCATTTGGTGTATTTTCTTCCATTTTTAAGGAAAACTCAAGATCAATGTTCCTCTAGGGAGAAGCTTGAGTGGGGAGAAGAAATGGCTGAAGTAGGAGTCTAGATGTTGACCCCAATTTAGGTCAATATCAACCTATGCAATCTGGGGAATTTCCTGTTTCTCTGTCTGTAAATAGGGTGTTGACCTCAATAAGGTTTATGAAAATGTTCTACTTCTAAAAAAATTAATGCTAAACTAAATATAAATATTTTTTGCTCACTCTTCTTTTATCCCTTTCTTTTGTCCTTAGTTTTTTGGGGAAAGTCTGATAAACTTGCTCCCTGTACAATGTACATTCCCAGAAAATCATAATTATACAAAATGGTGATGGGTCTTTCTCTTATTTAGCTGACATCATTCTCTCCCTTAACTTGGCAGCTCACAAGCACCTTCAAACCTTGTAAATGTCACACTTTTATTGGCCTCACTATTATTACTTCCTTCACCTGAGAAGCATTAATATAATGGTAAAAAGGCATTTTACCATTGGGAGCTAGATTCCTTAGCTTAAAATCTCAATTTTCTCACTATGCTCCACATAAGCTTTGGCAAGGTATTTAGCATTGCTGTGCCTCAGTTTTCCCATCTGTAAAATGAGGATAATAGTGTTTACCCTCAAGGGTTATTCTGCAGTTTAAATGGCTTTATTACATGTAAAGGCAGGGAAATGTGCTAGGCACCTAATAAATGTTAGTTATTATTTTTCTGTTCTTAATCACTCTGCAGCTATACATTTTTTTTATTAAAAACCAAGGATGGATTCAAAAATTAATTCTTTCAGAAAGTGTTTTTTAGAGGGCTCCCCATGAATTAGGTTTTGTGAATAAGTCAGATCATCTTCCTGCTCTTACAAAGCTTATATTCCAGTGGGTACAAAAGACGATATCAAGGAAATATGAATAAGATATTTTCAGGTATATCTGAGAACTGCTAAGAAATTAATACAAAGACATGTAACAAAGATTAAGAGGGCTAGGAGAATGGAGTGGGGAAAATAGTGCTTTTACTGGGTCGCATGAGTAACCTCTTAATTTTGGAGTGGATCAAGGCTCAGTTCTTGCACATTATCTCTGCTTTGTTTGTACACTCTGCCTTCATTACCTCACCCAGGCCCAGGGCTTAATTATGATGCCCTAAGGTACCATATAATCTGGTTATCTTCCTCAAATGTGCTAACACTGGCAGTCACCTATCACAGTAAATGGCATTTTCCCTTTGCTAAGACCCAAAACCCAGGAGCCATCCTGACTCCTTTTTCTGTCTTCTTATATCCAAAGCAAATTCTGTCAACTCTACCTTCAAACTATATCCAGTATTTTCCCAGTTCTCACCACTGCTGCCACCATTTTCTAAGACTTCCTGGATCTCTTGGTTGAATTACTGGAAAACTTCCTAACTGGTCTCTCGGGGTTCACTTTGCCCACATAGAGCTTCATTCCAACACAGCAGAGTAAGCATGAATTGGAGGATGAGGATATGCCTCCTCTGTCCAAAGACTCCAATGGCTCTGATTTTACTCAAATAAATCATAAGTCTCAGCATGGACTATAAGACCCTACCTGATCTGGCCCATGTCTCTTATGCTACTTCCCTTACATGCCACCCCTCTCTTCCTACTTCACTCTGGTAAACTGGCCTCCTTAATATTCATGAAACACACCAATAATACTTCTGGCTCAGGGCCTTTGCTCTTCTGCAAATGCCTGGCATGCTCTCCCTCTATCAGCATGGTTTGCTTCCTCAATTCCTTCAGGGCTTCATCCAAATGTCACCTTCTCAGTGAGGCCCTCCTTTTAAAAATTGCAACCCCAATCCCTAGAACTTCTTATTCTCCATTTACAATTTATTTTTGCTCCCCATAAAGTATTGTCTTCTGATGGATTTATTTTGTTGTATGATTTCTTCTTTACTAGGGTTTAAACATCATAAAGGCAGAGATTTTTGTCTGTCATTCAATGTTGTATTCCAATTGCAGAGGTAACGGCCTATCGTGTAAGTGTTCTTTCAACATTTATTGAATGAATGAATGTAGTCCAGGAAATCTTCTCTGAGGAGTAACATTTGTTCTGAGGCCCTGATATCAAGAGACGGAAAACTATTAGACAGTCTGGTGGCAGAGAATATTCTAAGCAAAGGAAATGACCTTAGCAATTGTCAGCCTTTGAACAAAGAGAGACATGAAATGACTTATATTTTTAAATAATTGTCCTAACTTCTGTGTTAAGAACAGTACTTGGAGCGAAATAAGTGAGGATGAAAGAGGTAGGGGCTAAGTTCCATGAAGAAGGAAATGGACAGGGCTTCCAGGCTATAGTAAGAAGTGGAATTTCATTTTAGATGAAAAAGGAAGCACAGCTGAAGGGGGCTATTAAAGGTATGGGTGGAGGGAAATATATAATCTGGTTGTATCTTAAAAAATCCATTGGCTAGCAAGGGATAGAATGTTATTTTTTACTCGGGAAAAGTAATCAGGGGAAACCACATTATCAAGATTTTTAAATCAGTAATATAAAGATTGTAGAATTAAGTCACTAAGGTTTCACACCTGAGAAGAAGTTGATGGTAGGTAAAATTTTCACTGAGTTCACATTTTTTTCAATATAATCTAAATATTCCTGAATATTCTAGATAGAATTTATCAGTGGTCTCATTAGTATAGCTGGAATGGTTTATTTTTCTGAAGCCTCCACCGTGATTAACAGTTCCAAACACTTTCCCTGAGTTTTTAAAAAAACCTATCAAAGATGAAGAAAGTCACTAAAAATAGAACTACCATACGACCCAGTGATCCCACTACTGGGCATATACCCTGAGAAAACCATAATTCAAAAGGAGTCATGTACCACAATGTTCATTGCAACTCTATTTACAATAGCCAGGACGTGGAAGCAACCTAAGTGTCCATCAACAGATGAATGGATAAAGAAGATGTGGCACATATATACAATGGAATATTACTCAGCCATGAAAAGAAACAAAATTGAGTTATTTGTAGTGAGGTGGATGGACCTAGAATCTGTCATACAGAGTGCAGTAAGTCAGAAAGAGAAAAATAAATACCATATGCTAACACATATATATAGAATCTAAAAAAAAAAAAGTTCTGAAGAACCTAGGGGCAGGACAGGAATAAAGATGCAGATGTAGAGAATGGACTTGAGGACATGGGGAGGGGGAAGGGTAAGCTGGGACGAAGTGAGAGAGTGTCATGGACATATATACACTACCAAATGTAAAATAAGTAGCTAGTGGGAAGCAGCCACATAGCACAGGGAGGTCAGCTCTGTGCTTTGTGATCACCTAGAGGGGTGGGATAGGGAGGGTGGGAGGGAGATGCAAGAGGGAAGAGATATGGGGATATATGTATATGTATAGCTGATTCACTTTGTTATACAGCAGAAACTAACACACCATTGTAAAGCAATTATACCCAATAAAGATGTTAAAAAAAAAAAAAAGATGAAGCAAGTTGCATTTATAGAACTTCCCGAAATATGCAGTTCATTAAAGATAATGTGTATGGATTTCCAAATGAAAATAGTATTATATTATCCAGAATATATCTCTGTGACAACAACAAATATGTGCTTTGGATACAAGTTTGACTTAGTTAATTTTTTAGAATTATTTTTATATACAGTTTCTGTTCATTGTTGCATATATGTGTATGAAATTCTACACCTATATTAATTAAATTTATGATAATAAATATAATCAATAAATATAATGAATAACTACTAGTAATATAATTTGTAATAAATTTAATATGAATATTAAATTGATCAAATTAATATAATTAATGTTAATAACATTTTTAATAAAATTCTAATATTAATAAAATGATAACATTTTATAGTACATTGGTATAAGTGTAGACATTTGTGTCTATAACAAATGTCCTGTATTTATGTTAGCACACCACTGAGATACATGACTAAAAGCTAAATCTGACAAGGAAATATGGATAGAAAAGTCCATGGAAGTTCCTAGAATTTTTTTTAATGCAAACCCTAAAATTGAGGAGCTGCAATTTTACCTTTTAAAAAAGTTAAGAAGAGGAAATTAAATATATTCCATTTGTTTCATTATGATTGCTTTCTATCTTCAATTCTGGTGCATATTTATATAAGGAGAAGAAACAGAATTTTCAAATTTGTAGCAGTTAAGTGTCAAACCTACTTGTATAGAATATAAATTCTCTTTCATTTTGTGTTTCACTGTGATATACAATGAGATTTATATTTAAAGAATCAGAATATGGGAGAAAAAGGGATAGAAATGAGTAACATTTTTGAGCTATTTTGTCATCCAGTTATTGTGCTTCTTCTGCTCTGCTCTCATTTAACCTCTTAATGTCTGCATTACTTTAATGCATATGTAAAATGTCTTCATCAGCCAAACAGTAGTCAGCTCAGCGTAAAGAAGAGCTGCATTGAGGCTCAATGACATAGTCAACAGTCTTAAAAGTTATTGGTGGAGTTAAGAATAGAAATTATATATTTTCTAACAACCCCAGCACATTTTATGCCAGACCCTGATTTCTACTTATCTTTCAGAATTAATTTAAGATAATTCGAAATTATATTGCAGAAAAAGCTTTCCTTATCTTCAGTGTGTTGTGAAATGCATATTTAGATAAAAAGGACCCTGACATTTTGTGATTGGTGGCTTCTGAAAATCAGCAGAAATGTTTCCTGCAAGGTGAAAATATAACTGGGTTTTTCTTCCCCCAGTATTACTACTGGTAGTTTACCTGGGGAAGATCAGTGGAAGCATATATGGACCATTTTGTTACTTTCTCATATTCAGGTGCTTTATCCACCTTACCAGCCTCCACTGAGTAAATGACAGTAACACTGCAATATTACATGTTTTTCCTCTACTTTAGGAAGCTACCTACACAGAATTTCATGAAGATTCAGATAAACAAGGCTGAACCTTCAGAAAACCTGACACTACTCATCAGTTTAAACATTTTCTTTTTGCTTCGCTGTTTATTCTACTTTGCTACAATAAATTCTTTCTATTACCCATAATAACTAGTTAAAAATTGTTCATGCCCTTTTACTTCATCTGAGAGCAAATTCCTTATGCCTGTATTCCAAACATAGTTATTTGTATTGGTTGGATCTACAATCATTCTTTTGCCCTGGCTACTCCCATATCAAGTAAAGTACGGAAATAGCCGGCTGTTAAATCGGTATTTATACAAAGGTTAATACAACTTAAATTCCAAAAAATAAAGGCAAAAACTTTCAATGGCTCCTGTTATTCATCTATCAGTTAACCTGACCCCAAAAATCAGCATGGCACACAGTAATTTATATTGTTATACTTAAAAAGCCATGACACATTTCAGTTTTGGTGTAGAGGATTGTTTTATTGCTATAGAGAAAAGACAAATCTATTTGGTTGCCCATGGTGGGTGTTGCAATAACTCACTACATTTTCCATATTTATTCACTTGTTATCCCAGTATTGGCACTTATAATTGATAATGGATCTTTCAAAAATACCAGGATAGTAAATAAAAACATGAGAAAGCATGGTATGCATCAAATTAAGTTGTGATATGCCATTAAAAGTAATGATCTATCAATTCCCTTGAATATGAATAAATTGAACATTGCTTCCCCATTGTGTAGGAAGGGGATGGAGCTCAGAAAGATAAAAGGCAGGAAAAGAAGCTTTGAATGAAAGATACATGGTAGATAACCTATGCTTTTACAGATCTACCCCAAGAAAAGGTGCTTATGGCTTATGATTAACCAACAAGAAGAATAATAGATAACTTCTATATTAAAGGATACATATCTGTGTTCCTGCTGTTTCCCCAACATCCATTAAAGTGTCTGCTTGTAGTAAGCGATCAGTAAATTTTTGAAGGATATCAGCTTAAACGTCATTTCTCAGTGACCTTTGAGAATAGGTTATTATAACCATCATCACAATTTTGACTAAATCATTATTCCAATTTTGTTTTTGGCTCAAAGACTGAAAATGCCAGAGGGGCCAAGACAGGATCTATATTTACTCACCATGGTATGTGACCCTAGAGGTTGTCTAGTCCAGAGTAGATGTTCAATAAAACAGTGCTGAGTAAAAGACTGCATGAATGGACCTTCACAGATATGTGAACACCATGGAGAATATTTAGTAAATAACATCTATTATTATCATGAGCTAATCTTCTAAGTAAAATCTACAGGTCCAGTAAATAAATAAAATAGAGATTTAAAAAGCAATAGAAAATATCAATAAAACCAAGAGCTGGTTCTTTGAAAGGGTAAACAAAATTGACACATCTATGACCAGGCTTACCAAGAAGAAAAGAGACAGAACCCAAATAAACAAAATAAGAAATGAAAAAGGAGAAACAACTGATACCGCAGAAATACAAAAAACCATAAAAGAATACTATGAACAATTATATGCCAACAAATTCAACAACCTAGAAGAAATGGACAAGTGTCTAGAAACTTACAGCCCACCAAAACTGAATCAAGAAGAAACTGATAATTTGAACAGACCAATCACTAGAAGTGAAATAGAATTTGTAATTTCAAAACTCCCTACAAACAAAAGTTCAGGACTAGATGGCTTCACAGGCAAATTCTACCAAACATACAAAGGAGAACTTTTGTCAATTCTTCTCAAACTCTTCCAAAAGATTGAAGAGGAAGGAACACTCCCAAAGACTTTCTATGAAGCCACCATCACTCTGAAACCAAAACCAGACAAAGATACCACCATAAAAAGAAAATTACAGGCCAATATCTTTGATGAATATAGATGCAAAAATTCTCAACAAAATATTATCAAACCGAATCCAACAACACATAAAAAAGATCATACACCATGACCAAGTGGGATTCATCCCAAGTTCACAAGTATGGTTCAACATACGCAAATCAGTCAATGTGATATACCACATCAACAAAATAAAAGACAAAAACCACATTATTATCTATTATTATCTCAATAGAGGCATAAATAGCATTTGACAAAATTCGACATCCATTCATGATAAAAACTCTTACCAAAGTGGGTATAGAGGGAACATATCTCAACATAATAAAAGCTATTTATGACAAACCCACAGCCAATATAATACTCAATGGTGAAAAGCTGAAAGCCTTCTTGCTAAAATCTGGAATAAGACAAGGATGCCCACTCTCACCATCTCTATTCAACACAGTATTGGAAGTCCTAGCCACAGGAACCAGACAAGAAAAAGAAATAAAGGTATCCAATTTGAAGGGAAGAGGTAAATTTGTCATTATATGCAGATGACATGACACTATATATAGAAAATCCTAGAGACTCCAGACAAAAACTACTAGAACTGATAAATGAATTCAGCAAGTTAGTAGGATACAAGATTAACATACTGAAATCAGTTGCATTTCTTTATACAAACAATGAAATATCAGAAAGAGAATGTAAAAAACAATATCTTTTAAAATAGCACCAAAAAAAAAAAAATACTTAGAAATAAGCCTGAGCAAGGAGGTGAAAGATTTATGTGCTGAGAACTATAAAACATTAATAAAGGAAATGGAAGATGATTAAAGAAATAGAAAGATATCCCATGCTTTTGGATTGGAAGAATTAATATTGTTAAACTGGCCATACAACCCAAAGCAATCTACAGATATAATGTTATCCCTATCAAATTACCCATGACATTTTTCACAGAACTAGAACAAATAATCCTAAGATTTATATGGAGCCACAAAAACCCAGAATTGCCAAAGCAATCCTCAGGAAAATAGCAAAGCAGAAGATCTAACCCTCCCAGACCTCAGACAATACTACAAAGCTACAGTAATCAAATGACATGGTATTGACACAAAAACAGACATATGGATCAATGGAACAGAATAAAACCCATACACCTATGGTCAATTAATCTTCAACAAAGGAGGCAAGAATATACAGTGGGAAAAAGACAGTCTCTTCAGCAAGTGGTGTTGGGAAAGTTGGGCAGTGACATGTAAATCAATGAAGTTAGAACACACGCTCACACCATACACAAAAATAAACTCAAAGTGGCTCAAAGACTTAAACTTAAGACATGACACCATAAAACTCCTGGAAAAGATCATAGGCAAAACATCCTCTGACATAAATCGTACCAATATTTTTATAGGTTTCCCAAAGCAATATAAATAAAAACAAAAATAAACAAAAAGGACCTAATCAAACTTACAAGCTTTTACACAGCAAAAGAAACCATAAACAAAATGAAAAGACAACCTACAGAATGGGAGAAAATATTTGCAAATGATGCGACTGACAAGGGCTTAATTTCCAAAATATACAAACAGCTCATAAAACTCAACAACAAAAAAACAAACAACCCAATCGAAAAATGGGCAGAACACCTAAATAGACATTTATCCAAAGAAGACATACAGATGGCCAATAGGTACATGAAAAGATGCTCAACATCACTAATTATTAGAGAAATGCAAATCAAAACTACAATGAGGTACCACCTCGCACTGACCAGAATGGCCACCATTAAAAAGTCTACAAATATCAAATGTTGAAGAGGGTGTGGAGAAAAGAGAACCCTCCTGCACTGTTCGTGGGAATGTAAGTTGGTGCAGCCACTGTGGAAAACAGTATGGAGGTTCCTCAAAAACCAAAAAATAGAAGTACAGTATGATCCAGCAATCTCACTCCTGGCTATATATCCAGACAAAACTATATTCAAAAAGATACATGCACCCCTATGTTCATAGCAGCATTATTTGCAGTAGCCAGGACATGGAAGCAACCTAAATGTCCATCGACAGAGGAATGGATAAAGGAGATGTGGTACATATAGAAATGGGATATTATTCAGCCATAAGAAAGAATGAAATAATGCCATTTGCAGCAACATGGATGGACCTAGGGATTATCATACTAAGTGAAGTCAGAAAGAGAAAGACAAATACCATAAGATATCACTTATATGTGGAATCCAAAATATGGCACAAATGAACTTATTTACGAAACAGAAACAGACTCACAGACATAGAGAGCAGACTTGTGGTTACCAAGGGGGAAGGAAGGTGGGGAAGGGATGGAGTTGGAGGTTGGGGTTAGCAGATGTAAGCTATTACATAGAGAATGTATAACCAGCAATGTCCTACTGTATAGCACAGGGAACTATATTCAACATCCTGCGATAAACCATATGGAAAAGAATATAAAAAAGAATGTATATGTATGTATAACTGAATCACCTCACTGTACAGCAGAAATAAGACAACATTGTAAATCAACTATACTTCAATTTAAAAATATATAATATATATAAATACATATTATATATACATATAATATACATATACATACAAGTCCAATCACAAGGATCATAATTATGTGCAGGATACAGCTATTCCCACTTTTGAGAAAATAACTCAAAATCCACCCTATTCATAGTTAGAGAAAAATAGTGAAGACAGTATTGTATCTTTTATATAATACATATGATTGCATCATACTTATTACTAAGTGGTATATCCCCTATATATTTTATGGCTGTGTACAGAGGTAAGACACACATAAATACAATGCAGATGTCTTCGTGTAACAAAACCATATCTTATAACTATATTGATGCATTGCTTAGTTCACCTGAAACCCGATTATACCATGCTTGACTCTCTGAAAAGCAATCATCCCCTCCAGAATAGTTCACTCAGTACTGATTGATGAGAATAGAAACATCACTTGTCACTACTCAAGTGCTTTGATTTGTATAAGCTCTACAAGAGAGAGACACGGTGACAACGCCACCCCTTCCTCAACTCCAGCCCCATTTTTCTTTTCAATCCTCTGGAGCCTTTGTATTGATTACTGTTAACTCTGAGATGCTATCTCTATAACAGAACCACAGAATTGTAGGTGGACTGCCTAGAACCACTTATTCCTTAAGTCCTGTTTAAAAGTCTATCTAGCTTCCTACCTGGAATATCAGTATTTTCTATGAAATAGTAGTTAAAAGTCATTATGAAACATGAGCATTACTCTATAAACCCATTGATATGTTCAGGAAGTAAATGCCATTACCTCAATTTTATATATGGCTGTACTGATGTAGTATTTAATTCTGTGCTTCCCATCGCATGCACACAAACACACACATACCCACACAGGTGCACACACAACAAGGAATGTTTAAACACTGTAGTTAATAATTTTATATATTTTTTTCTGAGTTGATAAGTGGGATGAATGAAAAGACAGTTCAAATTTTAGGGTGATATTAGAACACTGTCAGATACTATGGTTTGACAAGTTTAATAGAGATCATTTCTTGTTACTGAAGTAAATGTCTCTTTTCATACCATATTTAGTCTACAGTGGTTTTTCCCAATGAAGTATATAATAATACTGAGGGTTCAGATATTATTTTTTATGACCATTGACTACTTAACAAAGAGGACTGTAGTCAACAATTAACAAGAAGACAAATTAGTAATCAAATATATAACATAGTTGTCCTACCCTTACTTTAGGATCATACCAGATAAGTACTGTAGGAGCCATTATTGTGACAGATGGCCTTATTAAGGAACACTTAGTTGTTGAAAAAAAAAGTCAATTAGTCAAAGTCTTACATTAAAAATCAGCTTACACACTAGCACACTTCACTGAATTTTAAACAAACTGAATAATATCTTTGAAATTTTGGTACCATTTATTTTGAACATTTATTAAACTCATGTCTAAGCCAGTAATCAAAAGACAGCTATACATAAAAGAAAGTATAAAAATTAATTAGCCATAGACAGCATGAGGTATATGAATACAATCAATAACTATAAATATTAAAATGTAGTACAACTTCTTGTTACTGACCTTTTCTCTAACTCTTTTGGTAAACAGAGTAAGTTTCATTAATAAGAAATAACTCGTTTTTAAAACTCATTACTTAGGACAAGATAACATATTTCTTCCTACCTGAATGGGCTTTTGTGAGTAAGTGCACACACTAATAAGAAATAATCTTTAAGAAAACAGTTTAGTTCCTTTGCCATAGCTATTTACTTGCAAAAAACAATTTTAAATTTAAAATAAAAGGTTACTCCAGGAATTTAAATGATAGTCTGCTATTTAAAAATTTGGGGAGAAAAACAACCCCACCGTATACACATTTGGTTCAAATTTTCCACAGTTTAAACTACCACCAAGCAAGTCAAATGCATATTTAAGAATCCTCAAGTTAAGGATGCAGTTCTAAACACACTTAATGTGAGCTCAGCCTCACCCCTCCCCCAGCCCGGGGCACTTAAGAGGAATGAAATCTATCTTCTTTCTAAAAGTTAATTTGTACTCATTTTAGAGCATTTCTTCTGGGAAATTAAGGCAAACCTCTGAGGCATAGAGCCTAGTCATTAGAAATGCTCTACCAGAGAAGCTGATAATTTATATAAACAAATCTTTAATAAGATTTATTAAGATCTGAAAATAGTAGAGCAACCTCTCTTTCACTTTATTCCTGATTTGTGTATTCGTTGTGGTGGGTTATTGAGAGAGAGGGCAGAGAAGGAGTCACAAAAATAGGGCTTTGCACAAGAAGTCCACCAGATCACAAGGCAGAGGAAGCCCACAAGCCTGGAAGGTCCTCCTGCTGGGTGTGCACATGGCCTTCCACTCAGTCCATATGAAACACCGGATTGTTTAGCAACGGCAGACTCCAAGAGCAGAGGCAACACGGTGTTGCAAACGTTTTCCTTAAATGAAGTTAGTAAACTAATCATGTTTCCAGGCCTCTTCCTGACAGGTTGATTTCCCACCTGGCAAAGCCAAGCTTCTCCGACTCTAACCGCCTACAGGGCAGAGACCTGTTTCCAGCTCCTCTTGCGGCAATACGCAGGCTGCCACTATGCCACTGAGGCCGAGCAAACTTGATACCCTGTCTGAATAATGTCCCAATATGCCTGGGATTAAGAATAAATCTTTTAAAATGAAAAGTCAAGCAGGAAATATGTATAACATACTAGTCTTTGGGGTAAAACTCCTCCAAAAGAAAAGTGTTTTGACTCGATTTTAAAAGACTGCTGGGGAATTGTGCATGTTTGAGAAAGGCATCTTGTAAAAAGTATAAACCCATCGTAAAGCTTGTAAAAGCAAAGATCTTTGTCAAAAAATAAAATATATTTTAGAGAAACCTCATGAACCTTCCTTGGAAAGGCAGCTACAGCCAACCTCCTGACTGTGACGTGAGAAGACAGTTAAAACACCCCACTGAAACCATGTTCACCATCCAAGGAGAGTCTGATAGAGAATCGTGTAAAAGATTTTTTAAAAGGAGGAAAAAGAATCAATGGCTTAAATTGTATTAGCTAATACATAGGGAATTTACATAAATGGGAACATGAATAGTCACTGACAAAGTTTCAGGAAATCTTTGGAGAGAGAGCAACAAAACACCAGGGCTTCATATTATGACAACAAATAGAATACACTAGGATCATTTTTCCTATTAAAATGGGTGGTTTAGAGTTTGAACTATAAACCCATGAAATAAAAGCTCTCCAGGGTGTGTTATTCTTATAGTAACATGTCTTGAAATGCATAAGTAAAATACTTTGTGTAAAAGAATCATGTTTTCAGTGGCCTAGAACAGCTCTACCATTGCCAGCTAGTTCTCAACTAAAGTTTTGTGGTGTAAACTTATTTTTGTTTTGTTCTTTAGATGTTCATGCCAGTTCAGATTTTTAATTTTCACATATTCATATAATGAAAAATTTTAAATGCATGAAAGATCTACTGTATTGTTGACTAGAAATATATTCAAAAGCTTAAAGGATTTTTTTTTATACAGTTTCATTATTGTTGGATTTTAGATATCACTACTTCATTATATGTGCATGTAATAATTCCACATAAAATTCAGAATTAGCGTGTTGTATCGTCATCATCATCATTGCTTGCATTCAGATAAGAGAACCATCTATTTGGAGAAAAAAATAGAAGTTTTCAGAGAAAAAAGTATGCTTTGATATTAGAATAGCCTCAAGACATGAAAATTGATAGTACAGTAGCATACAGAGAGATAGCATGGCCTCTGATGTTTTCATTACTTTGCATGTATCTAGCGTGTTTTTTGGGGGGGATGGGATAGGCAATGCTGTTTCATATGAGTATCTATGCAATTAATCATGAGCTTTATAAGATGACATCTTAAAAGGGATCTACTTGTTGAAAACTCTTATATTGATCCTTAATATCACTTTGAAAAGTATAAAAGTTGCTATGGTCTATTTAAGTTAGGACTGCAGCTGGATAGCTTCAAAACAGACTGACTCTCAGATATCCCCTTTAATACATAATGTGTCCTTTAGTGCTGTAGAAAAATACATCATTTCCTGTGTTTGGTGGGAACCTAGACTTCCTAAGAGGGCTATTCAGATTAGAATCATAAATCTTTCTCCTGAATATAGAAAGCCTGGTAAAACTTTCTCTCTCAATCAAACCTATTTCATATTTTCTTCCCCAAACAACATCTAAGAGGTAAGGGAAGAACTGTTATCAATCTCTGCTGCTTTTGACTCCTGTGTTTTTAATTTATATGCACATTTTAAAATTGCCACATTAATAATAGAGGAGAACAAGTTATCTCACAATACTGTATTATCAGAACTTTAATTAGGAGCACTGTGAAGAAATTTATAAAACCATTCTCTTCACAGTCAGGCATCCATTTAAATATTCCTTCCTACTCCATCAACATGTATCCAGTTTAAAGAATTTGCTAGTGACAGGTTTAATCAATAATTTAAGCACCCAGGCAGAGACATCCTCACTCTGTACAGTGCAATGCTCTAAAGACACCCTATCTGAGGGGGAAGGGATTAAGAGAAGGTGTTATGAGCCTTTTCATACTATCACTTATTCTTTAAAAGGTTGACATGTTTTTATGGCTGGCATTCTGTGATGCCGATAAATCAGTCAGAATATGTTCTGAAGTAGAAATTACCTATGTACAATTTAAGAGCATGGACATTTATAGAAGATGCATATCCTCGAGAGCATCTATTTTAAAAATGCAGGCGCTGCTGTTTTTCTTGCCTTGTGGCCTCTGAAAAATTTTCCCTTTGCTTTTTCTCCCCAGTCCTGTGCTCACTGACCGCTACTCATCCCACAGGGTTCAGTTCGCACATTACCTTCTGCAACCCTCCAAAACTTGATCAAGTGTATCTGTCTCCTGGGTTATGCAGAATACGTACTGTATTGCATTGCATTGTATTCCCTTTTACTGAAGGAAGATATTTTGCTTTACTTGTTATTACAGTACTAGTTCGCAGCAAAATCATTGCTTTTCATACGTCCTCAATACATATTTATTTAAGGAATAAAAGAAACCAAGGTTTTTTCCATGATACAGGTTTGGAATACTTTAACCAAACATGAAGAGCTCTACATAAAATCGCACAAACTGTATATTATATCCTGTTAGCTATCAATTGTGGAAAAGATTGAAGCATTTTAATGTATTACTGAGAAAATTCAAGGTTGGAGAAGCAAGTTGATGGGAGTGAGCACATTTGTAAGTGAGTTAGGTGTGTTTTGAAAGGCACTTTCCCTTACATCTCATTTGAACCTCTTAGCATCCAAGAGAGGTATCTTAATTCTCACTTTTTACAAATGAAGGCATAGCACTCTCACAAGTTAAGAACTTTGTTAGTATGACTACAAATGCACATTTTCCCAGCTATACGCTGCGAAGGTTTAGGGAATGTATAGCTGTAAAGGGAAATCCATTTTCCTCTATCATGAGGATGTCTTGTCTTAGAACTATCACAGTTCTGGTGGGTTTTTCTTTCTTCTATCATGTCTTCTTGATTTTAGGAGCTGTCAGTGATTTTTGAAGAACACGAATCTCCAGGGAAAGGAGTGTGTAGAAATGACATTGCTCCTCCAAGGACTATCTTATAGCATACGCAATAGTAGGAATTTTGGTTTGATATACATAATACCAGATGTAGTGGGAAAATCATGGATGAGTCTCTCCAACTTTAACTTCAATTTTAATTAAGCTACTTACTAGCTGTTTGATTTGGACAAGTCACAACCACTCAGCTTTAGTTTCATCATTAGTAAAATTCTGGAAGTATTAATGTCTACTGAACAGAAGGTTGGAAGAATTCAAAAAAATTATAAATGTGCAGTAACTGCCATACATATCAACCTAGTGAAATGGGAGTATGAAATCTGATAGATGTATATGTACAGGAAAGATGGCAATCCTCTCATTTAATGTTTGTATTGGGAAGAGTGGCTTGGTGAGGATTATGTGATTGGCTTCAGTTCTCCTTAAATTTTCTTGGTTAAGCTACCTTATCCTGCCTCCCTGGTTACCAACCAAAATCACTATTCAGTCTTCAGAAGTGCAGAAAACTGTGACATGAAGGGGTACAAGGCACGCATTCAATTCACTATATCAAAATGATGGTTCTATCAAAGGTGTTGATTTTTACCTCTAGATAAGTTATTTTAATTATGACACAAGTGATACATCTTACAGTCATGTTTTTCTGTTCTCTATTACTTCATGGAAATCTAGAGCATTCAGATTAGGATATTACTCCTTACTCATTAGAAAATGTTAGAATTTAATACAGATCATTAAACAAAGAGTCTGATGATTTTATTTAAATCACTTGCCCTAATTTTTCTCCTCTCTAAATACACTTGCAAGTTCCTTACAAATCATTTATTTCAATTAGTTAGCATCTGAGTATGTCATATTAATAAAGTACTAAAGAATGCTAAAATAGAACAAAACACTAGAGCACTAACCTGTCAGAGATGGAATGATTTATTTTCTTCAAGTTTTAAAAAGTAAATAAATTTAAAACATGTCAAAAAGGGGAAAAAGAACTATTATGAGGGTTGGACAAAATGAGAGAGTGGTGTATAAATAGGAAATAACAAATGAAGTTGATCCTCATTACTTGTGGCTTCTGTATTTGTGAATTTGTATACACACTAAAATTTATTTGTGACTCCAATGTCAATACCTGTGGCCAGTCCCTGGTCATCTGAGGGCATGAACAGAGTGACAAAAAAATTGTTGCACAACATGTACAATTCCCAGCTGAGGTCAAACAAGGCGGATTCTGCCTTCTTGTTTCAGGTCTCATACTGTAAACGTGTCCTTTTTGTGGTCCATTTATTGCCACATTTTTCACATTTTTGTGCTTTATGTTGGTGAGTTCATTATTTTAAATGGCCTCAAGCCATAGTGTTGAAGTGTTGCCTAATGTTTTAAACTCAAGAAGGCTGTAATGTGCCTTACAGAGAAAATACATGACTTCAAAAATCTTCCCCAGACTTGAGTTATAGTGCTGTTGGCCTTGAGTTTAATGCTAATGAATCAACAATATATATTAAATACGGTATCACAAAAGAAGGTTTATGTATTGATCAACTGATGCTCGCAAGAGTCTACACTTGTATTCATATTTATAGAACATAACTACTAAGAGTAATGAGACCAACTATGTGTACTACAACTGAATATTTTCACTCATCATATTTTTTGCCTCTTCAATTTCCATTTGAAAAGCATTCATTCACATGGATTGTATTTATTGAAAGCTCTCTTCTAAGTTAGATTTTACAAATAAGGCTGAAGGAAATGGGCAACAAGAAAGAAGGTGGCTACTGTTCTATCAATATAAGATTTTATCTAAGGTATAAGCAACAAAAGATATAAAATAAATAGGAGGAATGCAGAAATGGACATTTGAGAGGAAATTACATTCTTATAGCCTTTTAAGGCTATTACTTCATCTCATTTGTATCTCCATGTTAAGTATTTATAAGCATTTCTATTTTCAATTAACACATAAACAAAGTGATTCTTAGAGAGATAACGTAAAGAGAACGTAGGTGGTGCTAAAGGAGTTGGAATAAGAAATCAAATCTTTTGGCTCAACACACAGAAATTACTTGAATAAGATGAAAATTTATCTTCCAATGATAATAGATGTATTTTTGGACTAATAAACTACTTACTTAGATAAGGAAAACATTCATTTCCACTAGTGAACACAATTGATGAAGATTATAATTTTATAATAAATAATAAAGCCAGAATTTATTTCAGGCCAAAGACATGTGGTTTCTTAAGTCTTTTATATTAACTGTCAGAGAACACTAATTCCATAAAATAACTCCCAGCTTTACATGTTTACTTTAAACCTCTTTATGTTACCAAGTTGTGAAAAATAATACCCTTCATTCTCCTTATAATATTCTACCTTTTTATGAGTTACATGGTTACTTTTACTTTTAAACATGATAGATTTTGAATATGAATGTGGACAAAGAGGAAAAGAGTAAATATAAATATGGATCAAGTAAAAAATTCAAAACTATACTAAACAGGAATGATTTTAAGGTATTTAACAAGCAATTCTCTCACACAACTAGAAAAATGAGAACTATGATTCCGCTGAACACTGTTCTTTGTCTCATTGCAAACACACATGGATATTTAAATTTCTGGCATAGCATATAACTTAGTTCCATTTTCTAACAAGTATTAATGGATTAATTCCTTGACACTTGCAGCAAAGCAAAGTTCAAAGACACTTTTACACTTTTGAACTTTTACATTATTTGTAAAAGATAGGGTTTTAGTTTAAATGCTGATATAATTTTTGTGCAATCTATCAATACAACCACAGATGTGTGGAATATAGCTAAATTATATGACTTATGGACCTAATGAATTGAAATTTTAAGTTAAAGTTATAATTTAAAAATTTTTATTTTTAAAGATACTAGCCAAGAGTTGGTAATGTAACTTATATAGTGGTAAATGTAAACCGACTCATTTGACAGCATTTGCTTTCCTTATATTTCTGGTCATTTCTTCTTTCTTCTTCTTTCTTCTTTCTTTCTTATTTTTTCTTCTCCTCCTTCTTTTCCTTGGACATAAATTCAGAGATCTAAGCATCTTAGAGATAATCATGTCCAAGAATACTGAAGACCAGAGAAGGTCAAGCTCATGCAGGACACTTGACTTCCCCATGTGAAATCTAACTTTGTGGAATTTCAGCCATAAAAAAAATCTTTTAAATTTATTATGAACACTAATCAGAAATATATCCAACTTTATTGTATGCTGCAGAAAAATAACCTTACTTTGGAGTATTTAAAAACATTATGCTAGATTTCTATTTCTAAGTTGTTTTGTTTTTCTTAACTTGTGCCTTTCAGGAGATACAAAAGGTGATAGAGTAACTGAATATTTAAAGATGTCCTTTCCTCAATATTATTGGGCTTAATGTTCCTTGATGAATAAGAACAGACCATTTTTTGTCTCAGTGCTGAAGCAGGGAATATCATAATATTATCAGAAAGTAATAAATGATGGGAATAATCTATATTTTGTGTACACAAAAGTTACAAATATATAGAAAGGAAGGAAATATAAGTTTTATTACTTGGTTAATTTTTAAAAAGCATTGTTGTTACAACTTGGGAAATATTCTGGGGAAGAAACATGGTTTTTTGTATGGCTGTTTTTAATCAAAGCACAATTGTTTTTATCAGAAAGAAATAGGAAAAGAGAAAAATGATGTATAAGGGAAATTTTGTAGCAAGTAATATTTGAAAGTTGACATTGAACTTATTCAAAAAATTACAACCATGCGGCACAGACAAAATTTGATAACATGTATGTGCTTAAGTATAACTTTTATTGACTTAGACTAAAAGAAAGGTACTAAATAAGAGGGGACACACATTTAAAATGGTTATGGTGGACTGAATTCTTGCTCAAGCTACAAGATTCAACACACTATTGCATCTCTTCTTATGGAAATAAGAAAGAAGGGAGGGTCAGGCTGGCTGTAGATCAGAAGAAGCTGTCCCCATGGCTAACTCTCTTAGTCATAAAGAACAGGTGGACCAACAGCTGGCTAAAGACAGACAGGCACAAATAAGAAGGCAGTGGTCAGAAATCCAGTCAAAAGGGGGCGGAAATGGATTCCTGAGCTTAAGGTCAAAGGTAAACCAATAACCCAGTCTTCTACAAGTCAAATAATGGCTAGCAATGACAATGATTCATAATAGTACTACTAACAACAATAATAATATAAGATCTCAGTTACTAACCATTTGCTGTCAGAGAGCGTGCAGAATACTTTAATATATAATATTGATAGATCCTCATGTAAAAATTAATTCTGATCCCATGGATACTAAAATTAAGTTTTGAATTTGTATTCATAGAAGGAAAACTAGCCGCCTGAAATCTGTTATACACACTTTTAGGGCTCTTGACAGTCTCCTCAAAGAGGTACTTTTATTATCACTCACATTCTAAAGATAACCCAACTCAGGCCCTGAGACACCAGTGACTTCAAGTCACACAGCTCATAATCGAAAATCTTGTCACTCAAAAGCAGGTAGACTACCTCTAGAATCTATGTTCTAAACCAGTGGTTCTCAGATTACAGCTTGCCTCAAAATTAACCTGTTAAGCACATATTGTAGGGCCCTATAGTCTGAGTTTCTAACTCAGCTGGTCTGGAGGAGGACCCAAGGATCTGCATTTCTACATACTCCCAGTGACGCTGTTGTTGCTCTGGGGTTCACACTTTGAGAACCACAGCTCTATGCTCCTTCTTGGGTGCAGGAATATCATCTAAATTCTCTGTGCCTCAGTCATTCTGTAAAATGTATAAAATAAATCTTCATAGGATTATTTTGAAGATTACATAAGTTATCACATAAAACTGTGTCTGGCACACAATGAACACTAATTACTTGAAAGATCTTATTATTGGGCAATAGAGTTGCAAAAGTAATATTTCAATTAGATTGTGTTGTTCAAAAGAGTAGGAATGTAGAAACAATCGTGTCATAAAACTGTGTTATTTTTTCAATTCTAACTAATGCTCACAGGTTTATCCTGTGACCTTATATAAGATAGAAAACCTTGCTTTGACCTCAGGTTGTTTTTTTCCTCTAACTTGTAAATAAGAAAAATTATATCATTCACCACAACACAGGAAGGCTGCAAAGAATAACAGCAAATTATTATAACAGCAAAATAACAGTAAAATTATTTTATGGCACTTTGGGAAAATAATGGAGTATATAAAAGCTAATAATAAATTTCACCTTCCTCAAAGAACATTATAAATTTTCAGCTCAGCTGATTTACTGCTAGAGCTAAAGTGCTAAAGTTACAGACCAGAATTTTTTTTTTTTTTTTAAATCAGCACAGTTAGGCTTTCTCTTTTAATGTGTCATCAACATAATTTATAATGTCTAATCATCTACAATCCTGAAAATACATTCAATTTCCTTACTTTCAAACACATTGATTATGTAATAAAATTTTGCTGGCTCAAAAGTAATAAAAACAGAAACATGAAAATCCAGGTAGACCACAGAGGTTAAGAAATTTTTTAAAAAGGGAAAATCAAATTTGGAGTTTTTAAAAATGTGAAGTATCACTTTAAATTTTTGAGAACACAGTGAACTTGAAGATGAGTGATCCCTTCTTATTATTTCTTTCTAAGTAATGAAGATTAGCCATATGAACAGACATATCTTTCAGCAGCAATAGCATTAGGAAACACGTGTTTTCATAAAGAAGAAAGTTGATCTGTTGGGGTCAGTTTGAAGCTGGTGTGGCCTAGTGGACTAAGTGTCAGAAGTTGTGAATTTTAATCTCTCTCAAGCACTGCTCCGCTACTGACTTGTGTGGCTTGAGGCAAGTGAACTGTCTCTTTTGGCATTTAAATGCATCCTTTGGAAAAATGGATGAAGTTACATTAACCTACCACAAATAATTAAGTTCATAATTTTTCTTAACCTACATCAGAAAGCACATCCTAGCTATTAGGAACTTTGCATATATTTTCCATTATTGTAAACATTTGGCAGGAACTTTATTGAAGGCCAGTGTGAAATGAGCCAGTAACAAAGAGAGCTTCTTCGAACCAGTTAAACTTACTAACAAAACGTACTTGTAGCCTACTGGAATCACACTGTTTTAAAACAAAATGTTACCATATCAGTTTATTGTTTTTCTTTTCTCAAACTCAGGATCATCTCAGAAACTGTTAGCTCTCTATTATAAAACTTTAAGCCTTTGCTTGGTCCCTATTTATTCTCAGATTTTATTTTATTTTATTTTATTTTTTTGCAATTTTTTAAAAAAAATTTAAAAATAAGTCAAGGTTCAAATAGAAATAAACCAATGATAGATTTTGTGTTGTTTGGACATACCAGGACAGCAGTGGTAAAGCAATTTTTAAAAATTTAATTGGCTTAAATAGCAATATCTCCTTTCCAAGCCTTTCTTTTTAATATACCTTCCTCCAACATGGAGGACTTTCACTGCTCATTTAGAAACATCCTTTCTTTGCTATTTTGTTTCAGGCTTCCAAGGAGAACAGCAGCGCTGACTTGTAAGTGTCAGTCAGTGGTGCCGAAGCCTTTTTTTAAATGAGAATAGGATTCCAGACTAAATAAATCAATCCTCCTTTGCCTGAGTAACATCTGAATTAGCCACAGGGTAAAACAGCCAAGGATAATTAATGATATGCTTTGAGTCAACCCTTATTCACTTCTAATTCAAGTACACCGACATCGTTTTTTAAATGTAGTAACCTAGTTGCAGGGCAGGAATAAAGATGCAGACATAGAGAATGGACTTGAGGACACGGGGTGGGAGGGGGAAGCTGGGGCGAAGTTAGAGTAGCATCGACATACATACACTATCGAATGTAAATTAGCTAGTGGGAAGCAGCAGCATAGCACAGGGAGATCAGCTCGGTGCTTTGCAATGACCGAGAAGGGTGAGTAGGGAGGATGGGAGGGAGGCTGAAGAGGGAGGGGATATGAGGACATATGTATGCATATAGCTGATTCATTCTGGTGTACAACAGAAACTAACACAGTATTGTGAAGCAATTATACTCCAATAAAGATCTATTTAAAAAAATAAATGTAGTTAAGAAGAAAATTACAATGATGCTCATCATCTGAAATTTCTTGAAGGTCTTATCATCTACTATAACTATTATAATATAATCTTTGGCAAGATAAGCTTACTTCACCCACTATTCTGTTTAGTTACTACTCACATTTAGTTACATGTTTTAGTTCATTTAATTTCTATCTCTGCCTTAGGAATTCTGATTTCTCTTCATCCAGTTTCCTTACACTCTGCAAACTTTCTTATGCTCTCTGAGAAAAAAACGCACCCAGGCAGAAGATGAGAAGGAATGGTAGGAGACATTAGACATTTTCATTGTTTGAAATGAACTGCTATTTTAAATCTTTTTAAAGGCCATTGTTTTCCAAAGGTCTTAGCCCTTTCAAGGTTGGATAAGTGAATCTCTGTTTCTGAAGAAAAATGTACTAGAATACATTAAAATGGGTTTTGAGAATGTTATTTCATATTTGGCAAATGACTATGATTTTTTCATCGCTAAATTTTCTTCCAGTCTAATCTTATTTTTTAGTTGAGTTACTTTTAATGATACACATTTTAATAAAACCAATTGTTTATAACCAATCAGAACAGTAATATAAAAGCAATTATAGAGATCAAGTGAGAACATAAAAAAAAATAAATTTAAAGTGTGAAAGAAACATAAAGAAAATATTTAAATCACCCATGACTGAATATGCTAATTGCTTAAGAAAAGTTATGTCTTTAGAATTGGAAGAAAAAAGAGGTCTTTGATAAACATTTACATATAAATAGAGTTTTTAATCTAAATTTATAGGAATAATTGAAGTTCACCAATTTATGTACTGTGCTACAACTGAATTTAAATTCTCAATTCAATATTGACACATCTAAAATACGAAACAATACTTCTTAAGTCCTGATACTATGAAGATAAATTCAAATTCAGCTAGGTGGGAACTAAGCTGGCTTCAATAAAGCAACAGTTTTCAATGAACATGAGCGCTCTACGGTGTAGCAATTAGGAGTAGCTCTAAGGAGCCAGTTGATCTGGGTTCAAATCCGATCTGTTCACTTAATAACTGTGTGACCTGGAACAAGTGACTTAAACTCTAGGTCTCAATTTCCTTCTCTGTGAAATAGAAATAATAAGAATACCTATTTCATAGATTTTTATGAATATTAAATGAGACCACGCTTTTTGTTGTTTCCATTATTGTTAAATGATCTTGGGAGTGCCTTTCTCTGCAGGACTGTGTTCCTCTGGAGTACATTGGGATTAAAGGTATCCAGGAGATAGAGTTGAGGGCCAACCTAGGAGTTTAAATGTTTAGGTATCTTCTGGTAGTGCTCGGTAGACTGGAAAATCTTGAGTGACAACAAGTTCCAAAACAAACTCTCATGTCAAATCCTGAGAGGTTCTAAGGTTAGAAATGAGAAACAGAAATTGCCTATGTACCTTCCCACAGTAATTTCTTCCTAGTATCACCTTCACCTAAGGCAGAGGAAATTTGACATGGAGGAGAGGGGTGCAAGAAAAAGTACAGGTGTCCATCCAGTCCTCATTCTTAGGACCTGACTTTTATTTAGAATGTACTAGGCTTCATAATGTCCACATGTCCAAAGGAGCAAAATACTGCTTACTCCCTGACCTCTGCAGCTGGGTCAAAAATCAAGCAATTTTTTCTACTACACATTTCCCTAAAATAATAATTTTAGCAAATAAAGGGATATATCAAGAAGTCAGATACTATTTCTTGAAAAGAAATGACATCTTTTTTCCTAATTTACTCTAGATGGGAACAGGAATTAATTAAACAATAAAGACCACATCACATTTTTACTTTGCACATTTCTCAAAAACTGTTCCATGAAATAAAGGTGCATCAGAATGTTTACAAAGACTATGAAAATGAAAGTCTTTGGAGGGGCAATTTTTTTTCAAAAAATAAAATTTCTTTTCTGCAGAACTACTCAGAGCTGTTACCTCATTAATGTACTTTATGAAAGTGTCAATAGGTGAAGGAGGATATTGAATATATTATTTCCCAAAATTATTTGGCCAGTCTATTCCCCATTTTTCCTAAGGTAGCCTTAAAGGAATACTGTTCTCTATGATACCAGTTTTGGAAAATTCAGCCTTAGATGAAAGTTTACTTAAAAACAAAGAAGATTTTGTTGCATTTTTCATTTATTACAATTATAACTTTGTAGATGTTGAAAATAATTTTAATCAATTCCCCAAAAATATTTTAATAATTTTAAAAGTTCCCAGTTCCATTCAAATATTGAGATCATTAAAAGCATAAGAGTTAGTTTTCACTTCATCAGTATTCTTAATGACTCTTTGGGACTTCAATATGGAATCAGGCATTTTGTCCATGACATTAACTCCCAAGGTGGAAAAGTCATGTTGTTTTATTTTAAGAGAGAATTCCAAATCTGTTTTTTTTTTTCATTAATTTCTTGAGATCCAAGTATATGCCACACATGGATGTATGCTTTGGAGATGGAAGAGTAAATAAGATGTATTCTGCTTCTAGTCTGATAGTTTTCATCCATTTGAGGACACAGATATTAACAAATTTATTTCAGAAATTATTTAATTGTAATAAGTGCTGATAAACAAAGATGCACATGATGATTTATTTTATGTGTCAGATTGACTGGATTAAGGGATACCAGATATCTGGTTAAACATTATTCTGTGTGTGTCTGTGAGGGTGTTTCCAGAAGAGATTAGCCTTTGAATTGGTGAACTGAGTAAAGCAGATGGCTCTCCCAAATGTGGGTGGGCATCACCTAATATACTGAGGGTAGAATAGAACAGAAGCATGGCGGAGGGTTGAATTCTCTCTCTCTCTTTCTCTCTCTCTCTGTCTAACAACTGAGCTGAGAGATGGATTTTCTCTTGCCCTTGGACTAGAATTTACACAATCGGCACTCCTGGTTCTCAGGTCTTTGGACTAAGGCTGGAACTTACGCCATTGGCTTTCCTGGGTCTCCAGCTTGCAGGTTGCAGATCATGGAACTTCTCAACCTCCATAATCATGTGAGCTAATTTTTTTTTTTTTTTATTGTGGTAAAAGTCACATAATTTAAAACATACTATTTTAACCATCTTTAACTGTACAGTTCAGTGGCACTAAGTACATTTACATTGTTGTGCAACTCTCACCATCATCCATTTCCCGAATTTTTCGCCTTCTTAAACTGAAACTCTGTCCCCTTTAAACACTAACTCCATATTTCCCCTCCTCATCCCCCCACCCCCCCCCCCCACCCAGCCCCTGGCATCTACCAATGTACTTTCTGGCTCTATGAATTTGACTATTCTAGCTACCTCGTATAAGTGGAATCAAACAGTATTTATCTGCCCCTAATGTATATTGGAATGCATTCTTTTTTTTTTTTTTTGCCTTACATTTCTGTATTGACTTAGCTATTATTCAGTGCTTTAACTACAGACTGTTTTTTCTTTTTTTAACATCTTTATTGGAGTATAATTGCTTTACAATGGTGTATTAGTTTCTGCTGTATAACAAAGTGAATCAGTTATACGTGTACATATATCCCCATATCTCCTCCCTCTTGCATCTCCCTCCCACCCTCCCTATCCCACCCCTCTAGGTGGTCACAAAGCACCAAGCTGATCTCCCTGTGCTATGGGGCTGCTTCCCACTAGCTATCTATTTTACATTTGGTAGTGTATATATGTCCATGCCACTCTCACTTTGTCTCAGCTTACCCTTCCTCCTCCCCGTGTCCTCAAGTTCATTCTTTACATATGCATCTTTATTTCTGTCCTGCCCCTAGGTTCTTCAGAACCATTCTTTTTTTTTTTTTTTAATTCCATATATATGTGTTAGCATATGGTATTTGTTTTTCTCTTTCTGACTTACTTCACTCTGTATGACAGTCTCTAGGTCCACCCACCTCACTACAAATAACTCAATTTCATTTCTTTTTATGGCTGAGTAATATGGAATGCATTCTTAAGGTTAACTAGAGACACAGAAGTAGAGAACAAAAGCATGGACACCAAGGTGGGAAGGGTGGTGAGATGGATTGGGAGATTGGGATCAATGTATGTACACTACTATGTATGAAGTAGATGGCTGGTGAGTGCCTATTGTATAGCACAGGGGGGAAAAAGAGGGTACAATCTGTTTGCAGGACAAATATTAAGTGAGCTAATTCTTTATAATAAATCTCACTCAAGATACCTATAGCTATATCTATCTTCATCTATCATCTATCTACCTATCTATCTATATCTCCTATTACTTCTGTTTCTTCTGCAGAACCCTAATGCCATGCAGACAAGTGTTTATATGAGAATTTATAACAAAGGGACCTCATCTACTTCAGAATATTTAAGTAATAGTTAAACTAAGACTAAAAGATGAGAAGGGTTTCACTAAGGGGTAGGATTGAGGGGAGAGCTGAAGAGGAACGGAACATAGAGTAGGGCTGATAGAGCATCTATGGGCCTACAGAACTGAGCATCAAGCCATGCAATAGAGTTCTCAGGCCCTGAAACCTAACAGAATGCGCACTCCTAGGATCTGGACTTGCTTGGGACAAATGACCCCTATATTCCTTCCATTTTCTTCTTATGAGAGTGGGAAGGTTTATTCTTTGCCAGTCCCCCCACTGTATTTTGGGAGCATATAACTTGTTTTTTCAGTTTCACAAGTACATAGATGAAGAGGAATTTTGCCCCAGGATAGATCATATCCAGATTCTCAGCCATACTTGATTAAGAGCATGAGATTGATTCTATGATATTTAGATGAGATTTTAGACTTGATTCTATGATTCTATGATATTTAGATGAGATTTTGGACATAAAGTTGTTGCTGGAATGGATTAAGATTTTTGAAAATGTTGAGATGAGTGAATGTATATTGCATATAGGTTGGATGTGAGTTTGGGGGGCAAGAGGGCAGGTACTACTAGGTTGAATAGTGTCCCCCCAAAATTCATGAATACTGGAACTTCTGAATGTAACCTAATTTTGAAATAGGGTCTATGTAGATGTAATTAATTAAGTTAAGATGAGGTCATATTGGATTAGGATGGGCCCTAAATCCAAGAACTAGTGACCTTATAAAGTGTTCATGTGAAGACACACCCAGGTAAGAAGGCCATGTGAAGACAGAGGCAGAACTGGAGTGATATAGCTACAAGCCAAGGATTGGCAGCAGCGACCTGAAACCACGAAGAGGTAAGGAAGGATTCTTTCCTAGAATGTTCAGAGGGAGGATGGCGCTGCTAACAGCTTGATTTTAGGCTTCTAGCCTCCAGAACTGTAAGAGAATACGTTCTGTTGTTTTAAGCCACCCAACTTGTAGTAACTTATGGCATCCCTAGGAAATTAACTTAACTTCTCACTAGAGTAAATACCCTGAAATATTCTGGTTCAAATCAGTGTAGATACTGATTACAGAGATATGTGGAGAGTCAGACTCTATCTTCCTAGTTAGGTAGGCTAGGTAGATATAAATATGACAGTTTTTTTCTGAGGCTTGTTATAATATACTTGGGTTCTTACCAGTGGAAAACAAAAATTGTAGCTTTAAAATATTGCATATTTTATGTTTTACCTTTGGGCATAGGTATGCAATGGGGTAAACAAATTAAATAATATCAATAGTTATTTTATAAAAAACATTATAATGTTATCTTGTCTATTACTATATCATATCTAATATTATATTGTCTCTTCAATACTATTATAGTATTGAAGTATGTATATAATACTATGATAGTATATATTTAGAGAATGCTACAATAAATATGTCAGTATTTGTGTGTGTTTGCAGGTTAAAGGTAGTGCAATGTTCTAAATAAATACTTAAAATATAAAATGATTGAAAGGTACTTTCAAAGAACAATGTGAGTATACTATACCAGAGTTATGAATGAGTCAATATCTGATGCTTGTGGTTATCTTTTTTTTTACTAATTATTTCCTGGGTATATGAATTTACTCAAATAGCATGTGAAAATTAATTTTGTCAAACGTACACTTATTTATAAAATACTTATTTTGATCACCTATCATATAAAAATACTGTGCTAGGTGCCAAGTTACAGTGGTAAACCAAGGAGAAGTTCCCCCCATGCCCTCAAAGAGCATGCAGGTCACACGATTTAAAAATACATACAAAATGATAAGTTCTAAGTAGGGTGTGGTCATGGAGAAGAACAAGTAAGAATGTATTTTCAATTCAGTGGTCAGGGAACAGCTCTCCGTGCACATGACTGTTAACTGAAAGCTGAAGTATTAAAAGGTGCCGAACATACAAAGAACAAACCAGAGGTTAGCATTTTGGGAAAACTCCGCACATATAAAGACAGCCTAACTGACGAATTACATTTCTAATTGCATCAAGAGGAAAGAATACACAAATGCTAAAGTAATAAAATTATTCTAAAATTCTAAAATGTAATACCATCTTTAGCAGATTTTCAAGGGTGTCCTTACAGACTTTTAAGGACTGAGTCTGAAAACACACACCATGACTGGTTCCACATGCCATCTCATCATCCGCCAGCAAACCTTAATGGAAATTAAATGGCCTAGTAAGAAGAGCAAGCTCAGCCTTTGTTGGAATATAACTCCACAGAAGCAACTGTGCAGGGAACGCATGACAGCAGGACACCTAAGCAGCTGCTATGTATTGAGCAATAGCAGGTCAGCCTCAAAGATTTCAGTGGAACTGCTGTGTGGCACATAGAGTACTAACAGGAAACAATGGGAAACCAGCCATTCACGAATCAGCCTGGTGTGGAAGTCAGCACAGAGGGAGATTTTGACTTTGTGCAAAACAAAAAGGCAAAGAAAGAAGTAATATTATGTGCTGTCAATAGTGCCTGCAGCAGCAAGCTGAAAGATATTATTTATTTGTTTTCTGCTGGGGCTTTAAGTCAATCTTACACATAGAAAGTGGTTGGAAACAGCACTTTTTCTTGAAAGAGCGCATGGCCCACTGCTCACATAGAAACCTCCACTACTTAAAATCCAAGATCTACTACTTAATTCAACACTTATTTAGAGAGTACCTACTATGCCCAAAGCATCCTTCTAGCCACTTGATATCATCTATGAACAAAATAAAGATCCTTGTCCCAATGCAGCTTTTATTTTTGTCAGAAAGACAGAAAATAAACATAATAGCCAAGAAAATTATGATGATGATAGATGGTTATAAGTGCTCTGGAAAATAAAATAAAGTGGAACAAGGTAAAAGGATTGGGAAGTGTGTGGAGTGGTAGCATGTTGTAGTATTAAAGGCCATTGTACGTGATAGTTAGTCAAAACTTGGAGGTTAGTCAAGAGAGTATCTGAGGACACTGCTCGAGCAAAGACCCAAGGATGGGACAAGCCTACAAAGCAATAGCAAGGTGGCTGACAGTGGAAGCAGAGGCCATGACCTTGAGAGTAGTAAACAAGAATGTTGAGGTAACTGGGGCCAGTCATACAAGGTCTTGCAGGAGACTTTTTCTTTATTGGAGTATAATTGCTTTACAGTGTTGTGTTAGTTTCTGCCACACAGTGAAGTGAATCAGCCATATGCATACACACATCCCCTCCCTCTTGGACCTCCCTCCCCACACCCCATCCCACCCAACTGGGTCATCACAGAGCACCAAGCTGAGCTCCCTGTGCTGGAGACTTTTAAAAAACTTTTATTTTGAAATGAAATTTAGACTCAGAATTCATTCCTATGCAAAAATAGTACAATATCCCCACATACCCTTCACTCAGCTCCTTCAATGATAACATATTATATAACTATAGTACCAAAACCAGGAATTGATATTGGTCCAATAAACTAAACTACAGACTTCATTTAAATTCCAGGAGATTTTCCATAAATTCACTTTTGATCATTGTCGTTTGGTGTAAAGTTGTTTGAATTTTATCGCACATATAGATTTGTATAAACACCACCATAGTCAGGGGGCAGAACTTCTCCATCATCCCCCAGAACTCCCGCCAATTATTATTACATGCTCACCCCACCCCTAGTCTCTGACAACCATCTGACCTTGATTTTAATGGTGTTGACTTTATCTTTGAGTGAGATGGGCTCCTCTGGAAAGTTTTGAGCAAATCAGTGATAAGATGTGCTAGAACATCATGATGATGCTGATGATGATATAAATATAGATATAGATATTTCTTACGCCATTATACTTCAAAAAACTTCAAATCTATAAAATTTTGAAACAATAATAAAATGAACACTTGTTAATTCTTTTTAGTGGAGAATGGTAAGGATCATACTGATTGTTGTTTTGAGAAGGGAGTGGAAAGAGAAGCATCAGAGGTGCAAACAGGAAGATGAGTTATGAAGCTACTGCAGCCTTAACACGACATAAAGGTGACAGGGACCAGGGTACTACTGTTCTACATGCAGACCTTCCTTGACTTACCATGGAGCTACACCCCCAATAAACCCATTGTCAGTTGAAAACACTGTACGTCAAAAATGCATTTAATGCACCTAACATCCCAAACATCATAGCTTAGCCTAGCCTGCCTTAAGCGTGCTCAGAAGACTTACATTAGTCTACACTTGGGCAAAGTCAGCTAACATAAAGTCTATTTTACAATAAATTGTTGAATATCTCATGTAATTTATTGAATACTGTACTGAAAGAGAAAAACAGTGATCATATGGGTACAGAATAGCTGTAAGTGCAATAGTTTCACTGAAAGGGAAAAACAATGACTGTATGGGTACAGAATAGCTGTAAGCATATTGGTTGTTTACACTCATGATCACGTGGCTGACTGGGAGCTGCCACTCGCTGCTGCTGTCCTGCATCGTGAGAGAGTATCTTACCACATGCCATTCGTCTGGGAAAAGATTGAAATTCAAAATTCAAAGTACAGCCTCTACTGAATGTGTATTGCTTTCACACATGGTAAAGTAGAAAAATCATTAAGTTGAACCATTTTAAGTTGGGGACCGTCTGTATTGGGAAGAGGCTAGATTTTTATTGTTTTCTGAAGGTAGAGTTCTTCACAAAATTGGATGTGGAATCTAAAAGAAAGAGAAGAGGCAACATGCCACAAGTTTTTTGGCCTTAGCAACTGGAGAGATAGAGTTACCATGTATTGAGATGGAGGAGTGTCTCTAAATGGGGCAAATTTTGAGTGGGGTAGGATGGGGAAGGTCAAGAGTTCAGGGTTGTGTGTGCTTATTTGCTTTTCAAGCCATTTGAAGTTTTTCAAATATGGTGAAATAATTTAGCCTTTGAAACATCCAGTTTTATTGGTTTAAGCATTACGTGTACATACATACTTTCACACTTAAAACAATGAACTCTTCTTTTAATATTTATAATCCATACCAGTATGAAAATTGTGAAGGGGATTCATCTATGAATAGCATTCTCATTTTCCTTCTAAGGGCATGTGTTTTTGTATTAGACAAGGATAAAGGGTTTTGTTTTGTTTGATATTTTCAGATTTGTTATCATAGGATATAAATTGATTTGCCCTGAACATTCCCACTATTTCACTATTGGATTTTGTGTAAAAGAAAGGCAAAAATCATAGAACAACAAAGTCCTTGCTCAATATTTATTACTGTATTAGCTTTATGTTTGGGTGCTTAGCAAAACTTTGGGCTTGAAAGCCATGCACTGACAAGAAACTCCTTTAGCTTTCATTGAACATATCTAGGAATGTACTTTGAGGACTAGATCATAGCATTATTTAAGGTAAGTGTGGACAAACTTTCTGTAAAGAGCCAGATAGTAAATATTTTAGGCTTTACAGGCCACATTATAGTACAAAAGCAGCCATGGAAAATATGTAAGTAAGTTAACAGGTTTGTGTTTCAATAAAATTGTATTTACAAAAACAGGTGGCAGGCAGGATTTGACCTGCTGACCATAATTGGAAAGCCCTAATTTAAGGGAAGTCCCCCAAAAAACAGAACCATGAAGGGCAGATACCTCACTCTTATCGCCTTAGTAAGGAGACTAGAGTTGAAATAAGAATGTCAGAATGTCAAATATATTTTTAGAAATCTGTTGCTAATAATAAAATATATAGTCACATAGATGATAACACGATACCATAGACCTCAGTCTTAATCTAAAGTATACACAAAATTAATTTTAAAGGCATATGTTATATATAAGAATTTCCTAATGTCTGAATATTTTGTAAAAGTTCTTTTAAATGAACATTTGCTATGAAAGGAGTTCTTTGTTAAATTTCTGATCTGGACATTCTTTTATAAGTTAATTGTTTGAATCTCAGAAAGCATTTTTTTTCCCATTGATACAGTGTTACAATATAACAAGATTATAAGGCAAGCTCACAATTATATTTCTCTATTATGTATTTGAACTACTAAATAATTCTATTGGGTGTGAAGACCTGGTTTAAGCAGATTTCTGTGTAAAAATGTCTTGTAAATATAAACTGCAAATACAACATAGGGAAGACTCTCCCCTTTCCTATCACCGTCTTCCTGCCCCATGCCACACTGCTCAGGCAATAGAACAACCCAGTTCAGGTCACTGAATGATGTTTAAAACATGCTTTCCCTATAGGAAAACCTTTATTTCACTTCAGAATTGAGATCTCTTATCAGTTCTGCTGAATATTGAAGCCTCCAGTTTTTCTGACTATTAGTAATTAAGGGACATTTATAAAAGGGGTATCCACACTTTGAAAGATGGCCTAAGTATATTAAATGCTCTCAATATGTTGTTCCTTCAAAAAGTTTTGCTGTACTTATGTAGAGTTGGTGCTATATGGATAGGAACTTTTAAACTGTTTCAGCAATAATTTCAGGATTTACTAGACATACAATTGTAAGTAGATTTATTCATTATATAGCCTCTCCTATTTTTTTTAGAGTAAATGTAATATCACAGAAGGAAATAATACTAATCACAAAATTAAATATATAAAGATTATTTTCTATTTGATCAGCGCAGAGGAAAGGGATTTCGGGCATATATTATTATCTGCTGACACTCATTTTTTTAACTAAGCAAAGCAAATTCCAAGGTATGTTTCTGAAACATTTTAATAAAAGCTAATAGAACTTTACCTTGTTATTAAGTACAGGATCTAAATGTGAATTAAAGAGATTACTTTAGTGTGGAGAAACATAAGTTCAAAAGGCTAAGAAAAAAGTGAAAATAGTGTTTATCATTTTCTAGTATCATTTTTATCAAATTGTATGGATCAACGGTCAGAGTAAATGGCTATATTTGATATTATTTATGAGGGTTCTAATTAAGAAGGTTAAACATTTCTTCCTTTTCTGTGATTTCTACCCCCAAAATTTATGGTATATTCAAAATATGGAAAGAAAGCAGCTATTTCAACTCCTCAGTGCAAGACCCTGAGCTCACCGTACCATGTGTGTTTGCTACTGTTCAAAAAAAAAGCTCACCCTATATTTTTCTATTTCAAATAAACTAACCACAAACTATAATTTCAAATAGATTTTCTTAATTTTTAGTTTCTTTCTTAGCCGTAAACTTCCTTATTAATTGACTAAATTCAGTATCTAAGACAATATGAAATGAAATTGGTATTTAAGAAAATTTACAGACATCTCCCTAAATTGCTCTTATTTACTTAAAATATCTTAAAGTTTACATTTTCACAAGAAATTGACAATTGATCTTGACCTCCTTTGTAAGTCTATAGCTTTCTAATAAATGTGTACATACACTTTAAAGCTCAAGCTATAATGCATGTCATCATAGAGGCTAAGGGAACAGAGGAGTGCACTAATGATTAAAGGCTGTCCTAAAGCCGGGCATGTCTTTTTGAGAACGTTCATTCTTTTATTCTAAAAGAAAGTGTAGCTTTGAGATGGAGGAGGGCATGATGTGGGTGTGAATTGTATGTACCTTTCAATTTCATAAATCCTTTCTTTTCAAAGAAAACCTCAAAAGTTCCTAAAATATAAGTGTATTGAATCTGTCTCAGTCATGTACTTGAGGGACTTTATCTCTAAAGTGAAGTATAGTTAGTCATTGGGAAAAAGAAAAAAGGGATAATATACTATAGCATATAATTTATAGTTATTAACAGGGAAAACTTTGCTTTTTTAAAAAATGTAAACCTATAACTCCTACTAGGATCAGAAGTATCATTTGCAGAACTCTTTTAACCAGTGTTTCACCTCTCCACTTGTCATTGCATAAATCTTTTCCTGTTGCTTTGAATAGCTAAATGGCATCTGGCAATGGGGAAGGACTAAACTGGGGGCAGGGAGAAGTAAAGTAAGTTTAAAGCAAACCAGTTAGAAGAACTGAATTCTATCAGTTTTACCTAAACTATTTTCATTTTTTATACTAATACCTTAAATGAAATACATATGACATATACATCACATTAAACATATATGTACACACACACACATATATATACATATAAAGTCTTAAAGATGAACAATGAATTCCCTACAAACCATATTGTACCTATTGTTGACATCTATTAAGGTAAGAGCATGTCAAACTTGAACATTTTAAAAATATGAATAGACAAAAAGTTCAATGTTTTCTAATTATTAGGGACTTTGAAAGATACCCAGGAATAAAAAGCAACTGGCAAATGGGATATGAATTTTTTTTAACCAAATGTATTTTGCATGTGTACTCTACTTGAAGATTTTCTTTTTTGAAAGCAAATAGCCAAAAATATAAAATATTCTCTCTTCTTCTGGAATTTAGTCTAGCATAATATATGTTTAAATATGGTCCAAACCAGTCTTAGAATTCAACATTTCTCAGAGAATTCAATGAAACATTAATTATCATTGCTCTTGGCAAACATACATGGAAATTTGGAAATGGTTGGCAGTATGGGAAATATATAGAATCATGTTTACTCTGCAAATATTTTATATTTCTTTTTAAAAGAAATGTTCCTAAAACTATGACATGTTTTTGCTCTATAATTTACTATTCCTGAACATAAGATCTATAGAAACTAAAACTCAAAGTATAATTCATGGTTTTCTTTCTCTTAGGTTGTATGTACCATAATTATTTTTATTCATATATGCTCCATTTAAAAAAGACAAAACAAAATAATGTGATTAATAATAAACATATATAATATATTTAAATATAAATATACTGAGATACTTGGAACAATAAAATGCCTCATATATTTTTCTATTACATTGAATATATGGCTATAACGTTGATCAATTTAAACTTTTCATCCACTTACAACAGTATCATGGAGTAAAAGCAAGACATGTCAAAGGATTAACTTATTCTATGTAAGACAAATTAACAAAAATTCAAATTTTTATTAAAATAAATACGGTGTTTGGATACTATTGTGGATTGTACTTGATTGCTTAATACATTTACCTTTATAGTCATGTGAGAGATGAAAGAGCATGGGCTCAGTAATCAGACTGATTTGTGTTTAAATCAGAGTTGTACCCTTTGCTGACAATGTTACCTTGGAGAAATTTCTTAATGTCTCTGAATTATGGTTCCATATTTATTAATTAGATTTATATCACCTACATTCAGGGTGAAGATACTATGTAAAACATATCTAACACATAAGATGCCTTCATAGATTTTAGTCACCTTTCTAATATATCATGTTCAATGTTTGTATGTGATAAATTAATTTGGCCCAGAATTGTAACTGTGATTGAAACATTTATCACTTTCTATAAGTTATTATATTAGTCTCCTTCTTTAAAGAAATAAATATAATCTATTTGAGAGGTTAAAAAAAAAAACCTAAAAAGCAGTGTTTTCCCCACAGATTCTGATTCAAGAGAGTTTGTTTTTATCTTGCCTTGTTTCTTCTGTTTGCTTCTTAGTATGGGAGATTTTGATGTAAAAAAAGAAAAAAAAATGAACAAAAACCCAATAGTTTCACAAGAGTATGTCCAGAACTTTGATAGATGAACTTCCAAAGACTTTCAAATTTTCAAGAGAAAAATTGTTAGATGTGATTCTATAAGTCTAACTGCTTAGATCTAAAGCTGAACCTTTTGTTTCATAGTCCCAGACAACTAATTCTACATGTAATGTTTCTAACAATTCCATGAAAGATTGTTGTTAATGTCTGCTAACTATGCAGCCTCATAAGAAGGGCTATAGAGCTTACTTGGGATGAATATGACTAATCCTTCTTGCCAAGTTTGCAGTCTTATAGAAGGATATCACCAAGCGTTCATTGGGAGAAATTTTTATCATTCTAGGGATCATTTGAGGCTTCACACAGAAGTGGTATTAGAGACAATATATGGAAAAAACATATGGTAGGATTTGTATATCAGAAACCATCCCAGGAAAGAGGGCAGCAGAAAAAAGCCTAAGTAATGGGCAGTGATGAGAATTTTGGGGCCTTTTAAGGAAATTCTGATGTAGTTAATGAATTCAATTTGTTGAATTCCAAGGGATCGCCAGTTTGGTTTAAGTATTAGGTCAGTACAGGATAGCAGTAGGAATGAGAACAGAAGAGAACTGAGATTAGACTATTGAAACCAGGTTGAGGAATCTGGTATGCAAAGAAAGACCCTGAGGATTTAAAGAAGTAATATAAGTAGAACAACAAATTAGGAAAATTAATCTTGCAGTCCTTTATAGGGTAGATAAAGGTAGGGAGACAAAAGAGACCACCACCAACAACAATTAGTAATGTTAATTGTTGAGCATTACTGAAGTCCTACAACAGAGTGGAAGATACACAGATTGGCCAATAAACATGAAAGAAGGAATCAACTGACTAAATGTGTGAGGATAGTTAAGTCAATAAAGTTTCTGTGGTTCTAAGCAAGGAATAATGGAGCTTTCGCTCTTGGGGAAAAGTGGCTCAGAAAAACTGATTCTGTAGGGAGGATGCTGACTTTGGTTGTGGATAAAATCAATCAACTTTTTAGTTTTAAAATAAAATTGACTGTCCTTATTTAGGAATGTGCTACTAGAAATATGAAACTTCAATTAAAAGACCTTAAAAACTGGAAATTTTTGATGATATTGGATAGCTGAGTGTGTACTACAATGGACAATATTGGTGGCTAACCTAGCATCCATCCTCATTTTATTACTTTCTGACACAACTTCAAGTATCCATAATCTACCCTCCCCACCTTGGAGTCATAACCCTCAGAAATCTGACTCTTCCACAGTTTCAAGGATGGAGGAGTTATTATTTCAGGACAGTGAATAGTTGAGCAATGAGCATGTGATTTGATTCTAATCAATAAGGTATGATGTAAAATTGGCAAGGAAAAGACCAGGGTAAAATACCTTCCCATCTAAGAGAAAACCTAGGAAGACAATCTTTCTTCCAGATATAATGCCGGGAACTGCTTCAAATCACTTCCAGCTCCCAAGGGTGAAGCTGCAGGGATTATGGCAGAGTAGAAAAAGAATCTGGGTTCATTCTGATATTGTTGATTTCTGATAACAATATATCCAAAACACATCCTATCTCTGGACTTCCTGCCATGTAAAGTTGGATACATTTCCTATTGTTTATGCTGGTTCAATTGGGGTATCTATCATTATACCCAAGTGTATTCCAACTGCTAAAGACATTTTAAAAGATTTGAGATGCCAAAGGGCCAAAGGGAAATAAAAAAGGAGACAGAGGACTGGCAATTGGAAATTCATGTCTTAAATTGGGGAAAATAGTCATGTAGACCCATATTGTGGAATTAGAAAAGGACCAGGGGTGATAAATCACTGAGCTGTGGAAAGGTAGACTTTCTAGAATGAGTCTGGTGATCAATAGAGCACTTACTTCAGAGAGATCAGGGAAGATGATAATTGAGAAAAAAGATCTTTAGTTTGGAACCTGGAAGTCCCACGTTGTGAACTCTAAGAACATTATTTTCATATAGTACCACAAAGAAAAAAAGAGGCAGGGATTTTATGGTGAAAAAGCACAGGTGGTAGATGTTGCAAATTCATTAAGGAAATGATTAGATTTCCTTATTAGTTTCGATTATGGAAAGGAGATAAATGGTAGGGTAACTTGAGAAGATATATTGGGAAAGCATTTTTGTTTTTGTTTGTGTTTAAGTGGGAAGATGTAGGTATGTTTATTAACAAAGGGAACAAGTGAAACGGTGAGTCAAAGATATGTACCATAAGCAATAGGCAATTGACATAAAATAATCAAAAATTCCTTTAAGCATCTGTGTTCCCCAAGGCTCCTTACATTAGCATTGTCTTCACTTTTGAGTCTCTGTGGGCAAACTCATCCACTCTAGATTTGTAGTTGAATCTGTGACCAATGAATTTCACCAATCTACATGTCAATCATGTCTTTAGCAATGAAATTTAGACTCAAATATAAAGTTTGCTTAATAGTATTACTTGGATATCCCACAATGACTGACTACAAAATGCTCAAAAATGAGCTCATCACTTTTTTCACAGTACTGTATTTTCCCCACATTTCCTATTTCTTCTTATTAGAAAACTGAGTGACCTAGGCTTGTCTCTCCCTTAGGTGACCTATTTCCATGGATTTCATATACTATGTACCTTTGGGATCTACGCCTTCCTCCTGAGTTTTATAAAACTGGTTTCAGGGAATTCCCTGGCAGTCCAGCGGTTGGGGCTCTGCGCTGTCACTGCTGAGGGCCCGCGGTTCGGTCCCTGGTCGGGGAACCAGGATCCCACAAGCTGTGCGGTGGGGCCAAAAAAGATTAAATATAATAATTTAAAAAACTGGTCTCTATAAGGCCATTACCATTTCTTGAATTAACAACTATAATAGTCCCCATGGGCTTCCCTGGTGGCGCAATGGTTAAGAATCAGCCCGCCAATGCAAGGGACACGGGTTCGAGCCCTGGTTCCGGAAGATCCCACATGCCGCGGAGCAACTAAGCTTGTGCGCCACAACTACTGAGCTTGTGCTCTAGAGCCTGCAAGCCACAACTACTGGGCCCACGTGCCACAACTACTGAAGCCTGCGCGCCTAGAGTCTGTGCTCCACAACAAGAGAATCCATAACAATGAGAAGCCTGTGCACCGCAACAAAGAGTAGCCCCCGCTCACCACAACTAGAGAAAGCCCGTGCACAGCAACAAAGACCCAACACAGCCATAAATAAATAAATAAATAAAATAGTCCCCATTTTTATCTCTCTAACTTTCCTCTCATCACAAAGATCTATCTACGTCAGTTGTTTGTTTTAAGACATTCAAAGCCAACTCCTCACCCCCCCAAAAAAGTACCTCCCAGACACACACATAAATTAAGTTTAAGTTCCTAAGATGGTATATGATATGATACTATCGTACCTGTCCCCGGCCTATTTCTCAGATAACATTTTCCACCGCTGCCCGCACCCCTCACAATTTATACTTCAGCAATACCAAAATACTTGCCATCCTGGCTTACATCTTGTTTCTTACCTTCAGAACTTTGTTATGATATTATCTACTTCAGATTCCTTTATCCATCTCATCTTTTATGTGCCTAATTATCTCCTAATAATTCTTCAAGTTCCACCTTAAGTTTATGTGCTCTGTAGAATTATTCCCTATCCTCTCAAGTTGAATCTTTTCCAGTCTCAGAGGCGGGTGGCTGTTAACCTCTATTCCCTTGAAATGATTTCCTTTATTTGACTTATTATTTATCTCTTAAGCTGGGAACTGTTTGGGAATAATGACTGGGACTTATTTACCTTTGCAATTATCTCCAGTATTTAGAAAAGTACTGGCACAGAGTAGATGTTCTACAAATACTTGTTGAACAGCGCTGAATATTCTTTTTAAGAGATGAAATCGACAAATACCATCAGCCCTACATACTGTATGCTAACACTTGCTCTTATTTACATAGTACATTTTATATATATATATATATAGCATCAGTAAGAACTCCTAGGACAAGAACTTCAGTTTGATATTATCAGGCAAAATCCTCTGTTCCAAAGAACATTAAACTGACTTTACTTTCTGATGATTTCAAACATAATAAGGGGCAAAATAAATAAATCATGAAAGTGTTAGCAGTGAATTTCTGAAGAAGCCCAGAATGCTTTTTACCATAACTCATATTTAACTTTCTTAAATGCTATTCAAATTTCTGTCAAAGTAGAGTGATCGAAAGTATGTCCACAGTATCACAGAAAGTACAGGGTGGCAATTGACATGCAGCATATTTGTGCATACAATAACTGAACTGCCATAGCCCATGGAAATGATGGCAACTTCATCATTTGTATCCTTTGCAAGCTTTTTGACACAACCTAGTGGGAGAGTCAAAGAATTAGACCATCAGGGGGCCAGATTTATTCAATAGAGGATCACAGTATAGACAGCTATGTCCTATGTCACATTAAAGTGATGTGGAAGCCATCAAAATGTTACTTTACATTCCAAATAAATAGTTTTAAATTTCAGAGTTTCATTAGAAAATACAAAATTTCAACTTCATACCTTATTTTTTTCTAAAAATAAAAGCATATATAATAATTAGTTCATAATAGGATTTAATGAGTTGTAAGAGTTTATTTTATACTTTGCTGAGAGGATTTCTTTAAGCATTTGAGTATCTAAAAAACTATTTCCCCAATTATAAAATAACATATAAACTTCAAACTTTCATAACTGCATTGGAAGTTTTCACTGGCCAGTGATGTTTCTTGGCCACGGTAAAATCTTCCAACAGTGTGATCTAAAATGCAGAAGATGGCATAGTTGTAACAATGCCACATCACATGTCAAAGTTATGTCACTGTCTCAGAGGGTTTCCCTTTGAAGAGTCAGTATTTCTATGGTTTAAATTGAGTACACCAGAGTCACACGACATGAGAGAAAAGTAAAAAGGGATTGGGATTCTAGCCTATCCTTTCAGTAAAAGATTTTTGCCAGTATCTAACTGTGGGTCTAATTTATTCTCCTGAGATTTCCCATTCTAGTATTTCTAAATGATCTTGTATATTTCAGGGTTTTAAGTAACCTTACTATGCTCTTGCTTTTACATTATAGGCAAGGAATTAGAAAAGCTGTCCTTGTACAGTTTGACCCACTTCCCTAAAGACTTTTTAACCTGAAGCAAAATCCATTTAACCAGCCAAGGCTAGCACTCTGATAATAGTTGCTGCCAGCTGGATGGCCAGTTCCACCCAGTGTACACAGACATTCACATCGACTCCAGATAATCCTGAATCATCAGATCTGATTCACACTCCAGGGAAGGTGTTATAGACTAATCTTGTCCATTGCAGTAGGATTTTTCACAATTATGACAGTCAGCTAGATTTTTATTATTTGTTCTATCTCACCAGAACAGTCAACATAAAGGACCTTATAATTTTTCTTTCCCTTTTCATTTCATTATTTTCAAGTTAAAAATAATCTCATGGGCAATGTATAAATATTATTTTTAATATTTATAACATTAACCATTTATAAATATAGAAAGCCATTTTACAAGGTTTGATTATATCAAAATTTGAAAATAGCATAATGCTGTTTTTAAGATTAACTCTGATATGCTTTAAAAGAAAAATAAAGCACTGACATATTTTATTCTTTTCTACTCTCTTTCCTTCAACTATTGTTCAGATAATTATACATCTGGATACTCTAGAATGTATAATTATAATAGCTTAAAATGTATTTCCTAAAATAAGGATATAAAGGAAGTGACTCAAAGTTTTTAAAAAGACCAAGTATGTACTCATTACCACTAGGATTGACATGATCCATGCTATTTATCTTTCAAAAAAATTTTTTAAAAAGTGAATCAAAACCATTAACAGACACTGATATTCTGGTTTGGTGCTTCTTTTTTTTAAATGTTTCTTTAAGAATATCCAACCATACTTACCCTTTCTTCAATCCTATTTAATAATTCAGATTGACCTGAATGACACCGAGTTATGGGAGCACAAGTGTTCATCTGGAGGGTTAAGTGCAATTGAACTTGGCCCAAAACAATCTGCTCAACTTCATTTTCATAAGGAAAACTGTCACTTTACTTCCAAAAACAAACGTTTAGCACAAAAGCCAGAATTTAAAAAAAAAAAATTAAAAGCCAATACGTCTTAACAGGAGCATTCACCTGTGCAGTGTATAACTGATGAAAGGCTTGTGAAGTTATGCAGCAACACCACTATTATTGGTATTAGCACCATAGTGGCTAAAATACTATTTTAACATAAGAAAACAAAGATAATTTGAAATGCTTCTCTATATTTTCTACTCTACTTCTTTTCTCATATTAGTATTTGTGGAAACACTACTATATAAACTTTATAATCACCAAATTAACAACTTTGTAAATAGAAAAAATAATATAAACATATTTGTTTTAATAATTAATAGATGTTATAAAAATATTTTCAAAAGTTCTCATCTTCATTTTACTGGAAAATTAATCCAGATATATTGGATGTATGAAAATATGTGATCCATGTGATATAATTAGTTCATATCGTCTTTAAAATCACACTGTTTAAACTGTAAAATATTAGCATATACAAGTTTGTCTAATTAAAGTTTTAAACATAAGCAAAATAAACATAAAATATAATAAAGTTACTTTCCTTCAGATTTCCTAAAAATAGATATTCTTGGAAACATAGTTCTATTACTGACTTGAAAACCATTCTAATTCTATTAAAATCTTTCATTACTGGCCAATTTCCCCCAATATTTTTTTAGAATTAAACCTTGTGTATCAATAATATAATACAAGATCAGTATCACTAAAGTATAAAATGAGTTTTAATGGCAATATTTTCATGTTTTCAAATACAAAATAATCTAATTCCTAATTCCAAATCACAGTACTGTGTTGGTGAATTATAGATAAAAGCATTGTTAGAGGTAGTATAAAAGAAAATACTAAAGAGGGAGGCTTTATTTTTTCCTGAGTGAAAATAACTTCATACTTAATTAAAGAAAATGAATAAAAGGCTATGAAAGCACAAGTTATGAGATAATGTTTACCTAATATCTGTCCAATGACTTGGAGAACCCCATCCAATCCAAGTGTTTTGATTAATTATAAATTATAGAAAATAGGATTTTAAAGGAAATACTAAAACATTATCCTGCAGTGCCAATTGGACATGGTTTTCACAGTGAACTTTGCATTAATTTTTAACTTATTTTATTTGAAACATTGGTATCAATGTGTGTCTCCTAACAAATAATTACTATTATTTTTAACAGGAATAGTCTATGGATTTTTACCTGTAGCGGGAATGGCTGTCTCAGTAGAATTACAGTTCTTGACTTGAAACTGGTTTAAAAATCATCAGCTCATATTGCAGCATTTGTAGCAATTAGATAAATACATTACTATTTAGACTTTGAGTTGGATTTCCAACTCTGCCAACTATGCATTTCCTTTCATATCCTCATTGATTGGAAAGCACCTTAAAAGAATCAACCTAGGTTCAAAAACAGCATTTTATTGCACTAAAGGATAACTTAATCTTGTTTTCTGAAACAGGGAAGTATAATTTTATTTACCATCCCATCAATACGAGTGTGAGACTTGAGATTTATAATTCTGCCTGATGGTCCCTTTAATTTATCTCTAGGGAGAAAAATACATTATTCAATAATTAGAGGAAATATTTAGTTTATTTCTTGAGATAGATTTTCTCTTATACTTTTGTTTGGAAAAAATAACCTTGTAATAAAATATATTATTATATTTTGTTTACTTAGGTTGCAAGAAACAATGAACTATTTAAATGAGAAACAATGAATGTACATTGCATTCTTTTAAAACCATGTAGCAGGGGCTAACAAGGAATCGACTGATAAACCATCTAGGTTTCTTCATTTTTTTAAATAAAGAAAATAATAGTACTTGGCAAAGAGGGTTGTTATGAGGATTAAATATATAAATATATATGAAAGTGGTAGAACAATGTCTGGCATAAAGTCAGAACTGAATAAATACTAGGTATTAGTAGTGGGGGTGGTATTAATTTGATGGTAGTAGGAGTTGTAGTAGAGGTAAAAATAGTAGAGGTGTTACAGTTCTTGGTGTTGGTGGTGGCTGTAATAGAAACAGATAGGACAGGGCTGCTAAAATATATAAAAATCACCACCACCATAGTAAATTTTGGCTGAATGCATTGGGTCAGGGGCAAATGCCAATCAATTTTCAATTACCCAACATTCAGCTACAGGAGGTTAAGAGTGATTGGCTGATTCACTGATTAATATGTGGTATGAAAATTCCCACCAGAAACATGGAGGTAATTGGGTTCTGAGTGAAATAGCTAATCACCTTTTCTTATTCTCCTTGAGGAAAAACAGGAAGAAGTCAAGTAGAAGAAACATTAAAAACTACATTGTTAGCCAATGAGTGTTTTTGGTTTGTTTTCATTTTTAATGTTTAGACTAGATATCAGACTGCTTCAAATTAATAGAATGGCTATCTTGTAGCGAGGAATCTATAAGGCATATAATGTGTTCTTCGGGAACAAAGTTTTTTAAAAAAGAAAAGGTGAAGTGTGCCTCTGTAAAAACAATCAAATTTTTTGTTTGATTTTTGTTTGTTATCCATTTGTTTAGTTTTCAAGAAGCACTGTGTTGCTTTAGTCATTTCTGATTTAGCGTTCCAGAAACTTGCTTTCAAAACTTGCTGTGTAATGATTATTGAAATTGTCTCAAATCAGCCTGTCGATCTTCATAACTTAAATCAGTGCTGCTTTGTATTGTTTTTATTGCTGATAATTACCAGCAGTAGTTCTTATTACTTTACTATTATTCTTCTATTAATTAGTCACATAATTATAATCTTAAATAGATGGAATATGAATTATTTTTATTTCCTTACTCTATTCCCATATCTCTCATATAATACATATCTCATAAATGAGCATGTTCTTTTGCATAATTAGAAAAAAACAATACATGATATATTTATATTGTGGTAGATACAAAAACATCCTATACTAGATACATTACAAACTGGATAGTTACATAAAAGAGAATATACTCTTTATTGTATATGTTGTAAAATATAATATTTATATTCAATAGTGCATTTCACTCTTTCAGAGGATGGCATATATTACACTTCCTGTATGCATGAATAATACTTACTAAATGTTGTATAACACTTAGTATATGTACTTCAAAATACTAGTAATTTTTTTCTAGAAATCTTAATTGCATTAATTATGCATTTTTCCCCCATTAAAGCAGTCAATGAAGCAAGCACTATAGTTACTGGAAGCCTTACAGAAAACTGCTCAGGAAGTAATTTTCCACCAAAAAAAAAAAAAAAAAGAACACAGAAAAACACATCCTGAGATCATATCACTGCTTCTATACAGAGATTCTCTAGTAATTTCATATAAAATATGTTATCTCCACCATCTGACCTGCTTTCATCCCAGAAGCAGGGTCTCCGGAAGAGCAGCCCCTGCTTTGACCCCACTGGGGTTAGAGCCACACTCTTGACCCTTCCTCCTGAATGTGCTCAGTTGTCAGTTTTGCCTCTCGCAGCTGTTGGATATTCCAGAGGATCAGATGGTCAGAATAGGTCTGCAATAGACCTATTAGCATCTCAATACAGCCGCTCAGTCCCCTTTATTACCAATTCACTCAAATTAATTAATTTTTAACTTTGTACTGCCTCAACTATTATAAATCAGGTTAGCCAGCGAGACAGAAAAGCACACTGAAACATGAAACTGTCTGTGGTTTAAGTCACAGAGGCTCAACCTATGCAATCTGTCACTTTGAAGATCAGAAAAAAGGTAAATTATCTTGGGCAGAGATTATTGAAAAATATTTTCTGATGAATTATGCTCCTTTCAAAAGGTCACAAAAGAGAAGAGCCATGGTGATAAATGTCTGTGATGTGTGTAGATCCTAAAACCCAAGTTTTGAGTTCAGAAAGGTTGGCTGATTTTAAAAAATGCTCCTATGAGTTTGCATTTACTTTATTTGAACCTAACAGTTTTTTGTAGTGTTAAAATATACACTGTACAAATAATGACTTTGAGTTTTTGACAGCACCTGTAACTTCATAACTTCCTAAAATGTAAGATAATAAAATATTTTTATTATTAATATTATATAAATTATTATTATTTTGTTGGCTTAGCTTTAATTTCCTTAAAGCAGAACTCTCTACAGGAGTGAATGGGCTGGACTGAAGAATCATCTAAATTATAAAACTGGTATTTTGAAATGTGGAAAGCAGTGAAATCACTGGCAAAATATCCCTCTGTGTTCCTTTCTCTTTACTTGAATTGGTCTCAGGAATAAAACTCACTGTAAGAAAGCATTTACTTTGAACAGTACAATCCTCTTTGAGTGAGGACTGATTGCTTTTGATATTCCATAATGCAATGTACAAAGTTATAGATATAGCACATGAGGCTTTCTTTTTGACTTTGAGCCACAAAATATAGAAAGACCAAAGATTAAAGGTGTTCAATCACTCCAGCATACTGTATAACTTCTTATGTCATATACTGCAGCAAGGAAATGTGGCCAAATTTAAGATGTATTTATACCATGGTGGGTAGGATTTTTTTTTTTTAACCTAATATAAACCTAGCTGTTTAAGACAGACTACAATTGGTTTCTGTTTCTGAGAATAATAAAGGGTAGATTCATAGCTACCAAATAACTCCTAGAAAATTTTCTTTCCCTCTCAAATATAATCAAGTCCATGGTGTAGTTTATTACAAACATTATAAATCAGTTTAATTTTAAATATTTGCAACTATTTTACAAGCACTTGGCATTTAAAGCTGTGGAAATGAAGTAAGTAATTTGTTGAGGTTAACAATGCAGTAAGGAAGAAAGATTAACTCCATATTTTAGACCACTCTTTCACATATTTTCTTGGGCAACACTGCTTCCCAAAACCTATATTGGTTACAGATAAACTGCCATAAATGACAACTATCAACATTTAAATAAACAGTAAAATGAAATACTTCCTAAAAAGAGGGTTGTTAAATTCAAGAATGGATTTCTTATGTTAGAACTGTAGTAAAAGAAGAATGGTTTTGTGACTCTGGTACTGGCTTGATTGTGGTTCTGACTGAAGGCAGAAGATACCAAAACTAATATTGAGATCTTTAGAAAAAATGCAATTATCAAGGTCAGAATTGGGTTCACATACCTCAGCAAGATTTCAAGCTACTTGCATAATGAAAAATGTTCTTAAGTTTCTCAATTCTCTATTGTTTTTATTGAGATTGTTATGCAAATTCTCTGTGTTGGTTCTTTGGCAGAGAAGGTTGAATCAATTGCCAAACTGAACAGAAATTGGCCTCACATTTCCATCTGGCTACCCCATGCTGTATAATCATCTCCCCTTAAAAATATACTTTTCTTCATACTAATGAATAGTAAACACCAGTTATTGAAACTGAATACTGTCGTTGCTGTTCTTTCAGGTGTCTCAGAAAGAAAAATCTTGCCTTGATTGTTTGATGTTAGCATGTTGAGAGCCAACTGATCTATTCTCCTAATAAAGAGTTTTAAGCCTGAAAATTAAATCTTTTTTTTTTAACATCTTTATGGAGTATAATTGCTTTACAATGGTGTGTTAGTTTTTCTGCTTTATAACAAAGTGAATCAGATATACATATACATATGTCCCCATATTTCTTCCCTCTTGGGTCTCCCTTCCTCCCTCCCTCCCTATCCCACCCCTCTAGGGGGTCACAAAGCACCGAGCTGATCTCCCTGTGCTATGCGGCTGCTTCCCACTAGCTATCTATTTTACGTTGGGTAGTGTGTATCTGTCCATGCCACTCTCTCACCTTGTCCCAGCTTACCCTTCCCCCTCCCCGTATCCTCAAGTCCTTTCTCTAGTAGGTCTGCATCTTTATTCCCGTCCTGTCCCTAGGTTCTTCATGACCTTTTTATTTTTTTCATTAGGTCCCATTTGTTTATTTTTCTTTTAATTTCCATTTCTCTAGGAGGTGGGTCAAAAAGGATCTTGCTGTGATTTATGTCATAGAGTGTCTGACTATGTTTTCCTCTAAGAGTTTTATACTGTCTCGCCTTACATTTAGATCTTTAAACCATTTTGAGTTTATTTTAGTGTATGGTGTTAGGGAGTGTTCTAATTTCATTCTTTTACATGTAGCTGTCCAGTTTTCCCAGCACCACTTACTGAAGAGGATGTCTTTTCTCCACTGTATATTCTTGCCTCCTTTGTCAAAGATAAGGTGACCATACGCATGTGGGTTTATCTCTGGGTTTTCTATCCTGTTCCATTGATCTATATTTCTGTTTTTGTGCCAGTACCATACTCTCTTGATTGCTGTAGCTTTGTAGTATAGTCTGAAGTCAGGGAGCCTGATTCCTCCAGCTCCGTTTTTCTTTCTCAAGATTGCTTTGGCTCTTCGGGGTCGTTTGTGTTTCCATACAAATTGTGAAATTTTTTGTTCTAGTTCTGTGAAAAATGCCAGTGGTGGTTTGATAGGGATTGCATTGAATCTGTAGATTGCTTTGGGTAGCATAGTCATTTTCACAATGCTGATTCTTCCAATCCAAGAACTTGGTATATCTCTCCATCTGTTTGTATCATCTTTAATTTCTTTCATTAGTGTCTTATAATTTTCTGCATACAGGTCTTTTGTCTCCTTAGGTAGGTTTATTGCTAGATATTTTATTCTTTTTGTTGCAGTGGTAAATGGGAGTGTTTCCTTAATTTCACTTTCAGATTCTTCATCATTAGTGTATAGGAATGCAAGAGATTTCTGTGCATTAATTTTGTATCCTGCTACTTTACCAAATTCATTGATTAGCTGTAGTAGTTTTCTGGTAGCATCTTTAGGATTCTCTATGTATAGTATCATGTCATCTGCAAACAGTGACAGCTTTACTTCTTCTTTTCCCATTTGGATTCCTTTTATTTCTTTTTCTTCTCTGATTGCTGTGGCTAAAACTTCCAAAACAGTGTTGAATAATAGCGGTGAGAGTGGGCAACCTCGTCTTCTTCCTGATCTTAGTGGAAATGGTTTCAGTTTTTCACCATTGAGGACGATGTTGGCTGTGGGATTGTCTATATGGTCTTTATATTTGAGTAAAGTTCCCTCTATGCCTACTTTCTGGAGGGTTTTGATCATAAATGGGTTTTGAATTTTGTCAAAAGCTTTCTCTGCATCTATTGAGATGATCATATGGTTTTTCTCCTTCAATTTGTTAATATGGTGTATCACATTGATTGATTTGCGTATATTGAAAATCCTTGCATTCCTGGGATAAATGCCACTTGATCATGGTGTATGATCCTTTGAATATGCTGTTGGATTCTGTTTGCTAGTATTTTGTTGAGGATTTTTGCATCTATGTTCATCAGTGTTATTGGTCTGTAGTTTTCCTTCTTTGTGACATCTTTGTCTGGTTTTGGTATCAGGGTGATGCTGGCCTCATAGAATGAGTTTGGGAGTGTTCCTCCCTCTGCTATATTTTGGAAGAGTTTGAGAAGGATAGGTGTTAGCTATTCTCTAAATGTTTGATAGAATTCGCCTGTGAAGCCATCTGGTCCTGGGCTTTTGTTTGTTGGAAGATTTTAAACCACAGTTTCAATTTCAGTGCTTGTGATTGGTCTGTTTATATTTTCTATTTCTTCCTGCTTCAGTCTTGGAAGGTTGTGCATTTCTAAGAATTTGTCCATTTCTTCCAGGTTGTCCATTTTATTGGCATATAGTTGCTTGTAGTAATCTCTCATGATCCTTTGCATTTCTGCAGTGTCACTTGTTACTTCTCCTTTTTCATTTCTAATTCTATTGATTTGAGTCTTCTCCCTTTTTTTCGTGATGAGTCTGGCTAATGGTTTATCAATTTTGTTTATCTTCTCAAAGAACCAGCTTTAGTTTTATTGATCTTTGCTATCGTTTCCTTCGTTTCTTTTTCATTTATTTATGATCTGACCTTTATGATTTCTTTCCTTCTGCTAACTTTGGGGTTTTTTTGTTCTTCTTTCTCTAACTGCTTTAGGTGTAAGGTTAGGTTGTTTATTTGAGATGTTTCTTGTTTCTTAAGGTAGGATTGTATTGCTATAAACTTCCCTCTTAGAACTGATTTTGCTGCATCCCATAGGTTTTGGGTCGTCGTGTTTTGTCATTTGTTTCTAGGTATTTTTTTATTTCTTCTTTGATTTATTCAGTGATCTCTTGGTTATTAAGTAGTGTATTGTTTAGTCTCCATGTGTTTGTATTTTTTACAGATTTTTTCCTGTAATTGATATCTAGTCTCATAGCGTTGTGGTTGGAAAAGATACTTGCTACTCTTTCAATTTTCTTAAATTTACCAAGGCTTGATTTGTGACCCAAGATATGATCTATCCTGGAGAATGTTCCATGAGCACTTGAGAAGAATGTGTATTCTGTTGTTTTTGGATGGACTGTCCCATAAGTATCAATTAAGTCCATCTTGTTTAATGTATCATTTAAAGCTTGTGTTTCCTTATTTATTTTCATTTTGGATGATCTGTCCATTGGTGAAAGTCAGGTGTTAAAGTCCCCTACTATGATTGTGTTATTGTCGATTCCTCCTTTTATGGCTGTTAGTATTTGCCTTATGTATTGAGGTGCTCCTATGTTGGGTGCATACATAGTTACAATTGTTATATCTTCTTCTTGGATTGATCCCTTGATCATTATGTAGTGTCATTTTTTGTCTCTTGTAATAGTCTTTGTTTTAAAGTCCATTTTGTCTGATATGAGAATTGATACTCCAGGTTTCTTTTGATTTCCATTTGCATGGAATATCTTCTTCTATCCCCTCACTTTCGGTCTGTATGTGTCCCTAGGTCTGACATGGGTCTCTTGTAGACAGCATATATACGAGTCTTGTTTTTGTATCCATTCAGCCAGTCTATGTCTTTTGGTTGGAGCATTTAATCCATTTACATTTAAGGTAATTATTGATATGTATGTTCCTATTACTATTTTCTTAATTGTTTTGGGTTTGTTATTGTAGGTCTTTTCCTTCTCTTGTGTTTCCTGCCTAGAGAAGTTCCTTTAGCATTTGTTGTAAAGCTGGTTTGGTGCTGCTCATTTCTCTTAGCTTTTGCTTGTCTGTAAACGTTTAAATTTTTCCATCAAATCTGAATGAGATCCTTGCTGGGTAGAGTAATCTTGGTTGTAGGTTTTTCTCCTTCATCACTTTAAATATGTCCTGCCACTCCCTCCTGGCTTGCAGAGTTTCTGCTGAAAGAACAGCTGTTAACCTTATGGGGATTCCCTTGTGTGTTATTTGTTGTTTTTCCCTTGCTGCTTTTAATATTTGTTCTTTGTATGTAATTTTTGATAGTTTGATTAATATGTGTCTTGGCGTGTTTTTCCTTGGATTTATCCTGTATGGGACTCTCTGTGCTTCCTGGACTTGATTAACTATTTCCTTTCCCATATTAGGGAAGTTTTCAACTATAATCTCTTCAAATATTTTTTCAGTCCCTTTCTTTTTCTCTTCTTCTTCTGGAACCCCTATAATTAGAATGTTGGTGCATTTAATGTTGTCCCAGAGGTCTCTGAGACTGTCCTCAGTTCTTTTCATTCTTTTTTCTTTATTCTGCTATGTGGTAGTTATTTCCACTATTTTATCTTCCAGGTCACGTATCCGTTCTTCTGCCTCAGTTATTCTGCTATTGATCCCTTCTAGAGAAATTTTAATTTCATTTATTGTGTTGTTCATCACTGTTTGTTTGCTCTTTAGTTCCTCTAGGTCCTTGTTAACCATTTCTTGTATTTTCTCCATTCTATTTCCAAGATTTTGGATCCTCTTTATTATCATTATTCTGAATTCTTTTTCAGGTAGACTGCCTATTTCCTCTTCATTTGTTAGGTCTGATGGGTTTTTGCCTTGCTCCTTCATCTGCTGTATGTTTGTCTGTCTTCTCATTTTGCTTAACTTACTGTGTTTGGGGTCTCCTTTTCGCAGGCTACAGGTTCGTAGTTCCCGTTGTTTTTGGTGTCTGTCCCCAGTGACTAAGGTTGGTTCAGTGGGTTGTGTTGGCTTCCTGGTGGAGGGGACTAGTGCCTGTGCTCTGGTGGATGAGGCTGGATCTTGTCTTTCTGGTGGGCAGGTCCACGTCTGGTGGTGTGTTTTGGGGTGTCTGTGGCCTTATTATGATTTTAGGCAGCCTCTCTGCTAATGGATGGGGTTGTGTTCCTGTGTTGCTAGTTGTTTGGCATAGGGTGTCCAGCACTGTAGCTTGCTGGTCATTGAGTGGAGCTGGGTCTTGGTTCTGAGATGGAGATCTCTGGGAGATTTTTGCCGTTTGATATTACGTGGAGCTGGGAGGTCTCTTGTGCACCAGTGTCCTGAACTTGTCTCTCCCACCTCAGAGGCACAGCCCTGACGTCTGGCTGGAGCACCAAGAGCATTTTGGGAGGTCTGAGGTCTTCTGTCAGCGTTCAGTAGGTGTTCTGTAGGAGTTGTTCCACATGTAGGTGTATTTCTGATGTATTTGTGGGGAGGAAGGTGATCTCCACATCTTACTCTTCCGCTGTCTTGAAGCTCCTCTTAAATCATTTTTATTCTAACATAAATCTTACAAACTACAAAACTGGTTAAGATTTAACTTAGCAGGCTGAAGTTACTCTTGTATACAAACAATAATCACCTACAACCAACTAAATTTTATATAAGTCCATTAAAGTCACAGGCAGAAAAGCTTAGAAAAAAAGTCAACCAAAATAAGATTTTGTGACAACTATGGTATCACTTTCAGAATTTATTTTTATTGGAACTGAGTTCATAAAATTAAATTAATATAATTCTTGCTTTATGAAAACCTTTTAAAACTGGCTTATGTATGGTCATCATTTACATATTTATGTATTAGCTTATTTATTCATTCATTTGAATACATGAAAGCATGTATTCATTCATTCGTTTTTTTGATTATAATAATATAATAAGTATTTATAAATCAGGCATCCAGGATATGAACTTTTCTTATACTTGTTTACTTATATGGGCTTAATTTCATAAATATTTTTAACACTGTAAAATTTTTATTCTCTTTAACTTTGTAATATAGGGTTATTGTGACAGATGCAACTTTAGGAACTTACCTGTCACTCAATATTATATTGTTATGATTCATACACAGGTTTATATCATTATTTTTCATTAATTTGATTGATGTATAATATTCTGTTGTGTGAATGTACTATAGATTAGTCATCCATTCTCTTTTTAATGAAATTTAGATTATTTCCAGGTCTTATGTAGTTTGAACAGTGCTTCATGAAAATATATCTTGCTGAATATAAACAAGAGTTTTTCCTGGGTATGAATCTAGGAGAATGGCTTAGTTTATTTTTTGTAATAATGCTAAGCTATTTCTCAAAGTAGTTAAAACATTTAAATTCTCACAAGTTATATTATATTTAGACTAGAAGCTGTGAAACCTCATGTTCTCCAACACCAGAAATATTTGATTTAAATATATACATATTTCCAACTAAATAGTTAAAATGGTAACTCATTACCTTCTTGACTTGCATTTCTCTGATCATTAATGATATCGAACATTTGTCCTATGTTTATTGAACATATATGTTTGCTTTTGGGAAAATGTCAGTTTATGACTTTTGCTCACTTTTCTATTCATAGTTATTTATTAATACATAGAATTTTTTATATATTACTAATACATATATTTTTAGTTATAAGTGTTGAGAAAAATTCTCCATTTGAAACTTGTTTTACTCTCTTAAAATGTATTCTGATAAGCTACATTTCTTAATTTTAATATAAATAAAAATTTAGTGCTAAGAATTTATCAAGGTTTCAAAAAGAAAGAGGATAAACTTTATTAAAATGTATTCAAGAAGTATTAATAAATGTATAGATATACCATGTTCATGGATAAGAATAATATATTGAAAATAAATCATTTTTTCCTAAGTTTATCTTCAGTTTTAGAAATTCCAATAAAAACCACACAGGAATTTTCATAGCATTTAATAAAATGGTTCTTAAATGTGTATGAAAACACAAAAATAAACTCAAAATGGATTAAAGACCTAAATGTAAGGCCAGACACTATCAAACTCTTAGAGGAAAACATAGGCAGAACACTCTATGACATAAATCACAGCAAGATCCTTTTTGACCCACCTCCTAGAGAAATGGAAATAAAAACAAAAATAAACAAATGGGACCTAATGAAACTTAAAAGCTTTTGCACAGAAAAGGAAACCATAAACAAGACGAAAAGATATCCCTCAGAATGGGAGAAAATATTTGCAAATGAAGCAACTGACAAAGGATTAATCTCCCAAATTTACAAGCAGCTCATGAAGCTCAATATCAAAAAAACAAACAACCAAATCTAAAAATGAGCAGAAGACCTAAATATACATTTCTCCAAAGAAGATATACAGATTGCCAACAAACACATGAAAGGATGCTCAACATCACTAATCATTAGAGAAATGCAAATCATAACTACAATGAGGTATCACCTCACACCACTCAGAATGGCCATCATCAAAAAATCTACAAACAATAAATTCTGGAGAGGGTGTGGAGAAAAGGGAACTCTCTTGCACTGTTGGCGGGAATGTAAGTTGATACAGCCACTATGGAGAACAGTATGGAGGTTCCTTAAAAAACTAAAGAGAGAATTACCATATGACCCAGCCATCTCACTACTGGGCATATATCCTGAGAAAACCATAATTCCAAAAGAGACATGTACCACAATGTTTATTGCAACATTATTTACAATAGCCAGGGCATGGAAGCAACCTAAGTGTCCATCGATAGATGAATGGATAAAGAAGATGTGGTACATATGTACAATGGAATATTACTCAGCCATAAAAAGAAACAAAATTGTGTTATTTGTAGTGAAGTGGATGCACTTCAAGTGTGTCATACAGAGTGAAGTAAGTCAGAAAGAGAAAAACAAATATAGTATGCTAACACATATATATGGAATCTAAGGGAAAAAAAAAAGTCATGAAGAACCTAGTGGCAAGACGGGAATAAGACACAGACCTACTAGAGAATGGACTTGAGGATATGGGGAGGGGGAAGGGTAAGATGTGACAAAGAGAGAGAGTGGCATGGACATATATACACTACCAAATGTAAAGTAGATAGCTAGTGGGAAGCAACCGCATAGCACAGGGAGATCAGCCCTGTGCTTTGTGACCACCTAGAGGTGTGGGATAGGGAGGGCGGGAGGGAGGGAGATGCACGAGGGAAGAGATATGGGAACATATGTATATATATAACTGATTCACTTTGTTATAAAGCAGAAACTAACACACCATGTAAAGCAATTATACTCCAATAAAGATGTTAAAAAAAAATGTGTATGAAAGAACAAAGGGCAAAGATTGTCAGTAATAATTAAGGGTAAGAAGGAGAGACTTGCCCTTTCATATATCAGGACTTATTATGAAGCTATAGTAATTAAGAACCTGAAGTATTCACAGAGGGGTAAAAATGTTTAAGTAAAATAAGTTTGAGTTTAGGCTTAAATCTCCATTTTGTCACTAAAAGTCATTTTGCTTTGTCCCTTTGAATGTAAAAACTTTGTTCAAAAAAAGAGTACACTCGTTATGAATATTTTTGTATTCTACAAAGCTATCAGTGAGTATCAGGAGAGCATTTATCTTGAAAACAATCCAGCCAAATCCCATCCCACCACTATAGCATGGCAAAAAGCTTCATTATTTTCTAATTCAAGTATACTACTGAAATTCACCTCTAGAAGTAATTAATAGCCTCATTACCAAGGAAGAAAGTGGGAAGTTTTATTGGTCCATATATGTCGAATCATAACTAACCAAAATTACCTTACAAAGTTGACAGAAAATAAACAATGAAATATAAATGAAATCCCTTCACAAAGATTGAATTGTGGTACATTACTGTGTAGTTTAAATAATTACTTTTTTCTACATTATTCTATAGAGCTTTACAAGATTTTGTTGATTAAAATACATGAAAACAGCTGTCCCTTGGAAAATTTATAACATCAAAATTTAATGTCAGTGTCAGTATAAATCAAATTCTCTTTTCTGTTGATATGAAGATTTTATAGAATTACTTCATTAATATTATATTTATTCCATTTTTATTCCGGTTTATATAGCATCATTATTACTCTATAAAGTTACATTTAAATTGATCTTTCATTTCATATCAAGTCAAAATGGCAATTTTTTTTCACTTTTATGGCAAAATTTGTTAAATTCCTACACCATAACCCTTGCCTTTGGTTTATCTGAGAAGTAAAACTCTTAAAACTATAGCTATGGAGTTTTGCCACTCAAATTTGTGCCATCTTATAAGAAGCTTCTTTCTACTATTCTACCTTCCCTCTTAATCCCATCTCAATTGCAAGCCCCCAAATGTCATAGTTTTTCTGCCTGTACAAAAGATAAAAGAATAGAAAAACCCATGTCACTTCAATTATGGCAACAGTAATGTATTTAGTTTATATGTGTCTCATACAGGCCTGGTCTCCTGAAAACACCTACCTGAGCTAGGAAAAAAATAGACATCTCACTAAAAAGAAAATAAAGTGAAACTTAAGTTCCTCTAATTGATTATGTCTATTTATTGATTATTTTAAAATAGTAAATTATCATTACAGAGAACTTCAAAAATGTCACATTGTAACTGAGCAGGACCCTTTGGGGCCCTCCTGGGACAGGCCTTCCCCCATATCCTCTGCTTTAGCTCCTCTCTGAAGTACCTAGATAACAGTATTTGATGCACATTTCCTGAGTTGTTTTACAGATGTAAACAACCCCCCTCCTCCAATGGAAGATGTTAACTACTTGATGACCATGACCACATAGCCCCAAGCTTCCTGGAGCCTAAGGACTGATAAAGTTAACCTCTGTGACACCACTCTGTTCCCTCACCATCAGCCAATCAGAGAACTTTGCACAAGCTGATAAAATACACTGCAACCACCCGCCTCACCTGGCTTGTAAAAATGCTTTGTTGAAACCCTTCGAGGAGCTCGGGGCTTTTAGGGCATGAGCCACCCATCTCCTTCAATGGCCCTGCAATAAACCTTTCTCTGATCCAAACTCTGACATTTCAGTTTGTTTGGCCTCACTGTGCGTCAGGCACACGAACTTGTGCTAACAACCTACCACAGAGTTTCTCCATAACAATATATGTATAAAAACATAAATGATTTCACTAATAAGCTTTTAAAAATTAATAGGACATTGAAATCCTGGCATAAATTATCAAACATTTTTTTCATGCTTGTCTGTTTTAACCTATAAATCATTCATCATATTGAGGGCCAAGCTAGGCTACAGGTATAGCTAACTCTACAGCTCACTGATTCCACAGACACCCCCTGAAAAACAGCTGGACAGGGAACCATTCCTTTGATGGTTCTTGCCAACAGAGAATCAATCTCTCTGGAGCAGAGAATAGGTGGCTCACATTCCAGCTATGATTTTAAATAAATATGCATTTCAAAAGCAGCTCAGTCATCACTACTTTATTTTTCTGCTTTAGGGAATATCTATTTGATTACATTTGACTCCAGATTGAAAAGACATCCGATACATTGCTTCAATGACACATGCAATTCCTTTAAATATTAGTGACAAAATGAACTTAAGGATCTAAAAATAAATGAATTATTCTCATTATTCCCAACCTAAGCAGCCTCAAGCAATCTTAACATCTTTGCACAATGGAAAATGTAATTGAAAGTCTATGAGAGAAAAATTCCCTTAAGTTAACTTTTTTCCTTCTCTAGCTGACAAACTCCAAAGTGCCTTCATTTATCTTAGTTATGCCTTTCACTGTTTCCCTCAGAGAGAGGTAGCATGACACTCTAGTCTCCAGTTAACACAAGACCTGTAGCCAACTCTAACTGAGGAGCCAGTATAATTTTCACTCTCTGCTTTCTGTCTTCAAGCCAACTGCAATTCAGCACATGAGAAAAAATAACAGCCGGTGCAAAGTTCTTAGGGTCTGGCCCAGCAGGGGAAGTACAAGCAAAAAGTCATGTCAACAACAATAACAATGAAAACATTTTTTAAAGCTCTGATATTATGAATAGCCTCAGTACCAAAGGCAAGACCTGCTGTTCATGCCTTAACAACAGAGCAAAAAGAGCAGACATCCTCATTTACACGTGCTAGTTCAATACCAAAGACAGAAAAGTAGGGAAGACAATGTAGGTTTTAGGGGAAGCATTGCAGTTAGGTTGATAGCATTGTTGCTGCATCTATTACACTAAAATAAATGCTACCAATAAATGAGAACATCCATTTTCTCATTTTAATATTTTCTGTTCTCTAAAGTGTTCATCTTCAGCTATGATAGAGTAAGTGAACAATATGGAAGAAAAAGAGTGTCGCCCACCACCTGGTTCTATAAGGACTGAGTCATTAGCTACCGCAGTTCCTAAGACACAGTATACCCTGAAAGGAATTCAGGGAGAAGATCAGAAATAAGGCACTCTGTACTCTGAGAAAACAGGACAAATAGGTTCTTTTTTTGCTTCCTTTTTTTTAAAATTAATTTTTATTGGAGTATAGTTGATTTACAATGTTGTGTTAGTTTCTGCTGTACAGCCAAGTGAATCAGTTATACATATACATATATCCACACTTCTTTAGGTTCTTTTCCCATATAGGTCATTACAGAGTATTGAATAGAGGTCCCTGTGCTATACAGTAGGTCCTTATTAGTTATCTATTTAAATATAGTAACGTGTATATGTCAATCTCAATCTCCCAATTTATCCCTCCCACCTCTCCCCCCTTGGTAACCATAAGTTTGTCTTCCACATCTGTGACTCTATTTCTGTTTTGTAAATAAGTTCATTTGGACCATTTTTTTAGATTCCACATATAAGCGATATCATATGATAATTTGTCTTTCTCTCTCTGACTTAGAAATATTTCAGGAGAAACTTTTTATGAAACTGGATTCTTGCATATTCCCATACTTAGAAAAGCAGTAAAATCATTAATTAAGATATCTGTTCCTTGTGACTAGCAGTAACCGTCTACTGAGATGAGATGTATGCTTGATTGAATTAGCCCTTCACCAAAATCACTGGCTTCTCTCCCTACCTCTTCAGAGCAGTTCCTCAGAGCTATCTGAGAGGCTGTCTCCCAGGCTATAGTCTTCAGTAAGTCCCCAAATAAAACTGAAACTCACAGCTTTCACATAGTGCACTTATTTTTTCAAATCAACAACGACTTGACAAATATCCAGGACAAAAATTATTCTGCTCTTAAATCTTAATCATTTTGTTAACTTAGGTGTCACTGTATCTATGTAAGATAAATATGTAGACATGGAATATCTGCAATCTTTCATATCAGGATAAATTACTATATTTTAGGAAAATCTAAACTTGACTATCCTTGGATATAAAATAGGGTTCATTTTCTCACACCCTGAAAAGGCAACTTTCCTCATGTATATTGAATTCAGGTACAGAGATAAAAGAAAACTGACAGCTATGAGCCAGTAAAATTGAAAGTTCATTCTGTCTACTATTTGTCTACATTTGATACAAAAAGTGACCTGAATGAAAGATAGGCAAATAGTTATATATCCTGGAGTATAGGATTAAAAGAAAAAGTCACATTCATTTTGAGTCTGTGTTTAAAATTAATTACAGAGCACTTCAATTTCCTCTTGGCTACTTGAGTCTTCTCAAGTTTTAAGAGACCATTTTGTGTAACACAGAGTAATATTAATTGTATTCCATTATTTAATCTGGCATAAAATTGGGAAATGGCTTCTATGCCTATATTACATTATTTAAAATGTTATCTTTCCCCACTAGTCCTAGAAATTTCCCATTAAACTAAAATTTAAACATACCTCCAGAAGAGGGTGCATTTGTACTTCTTTACATTAAACCTATCCATATCAAACATGCCATTTTTCCCCTCAAAATTATTTGAAGCCTCAGACCCCTTTCCCTTTCCAACATAAATTTGTACTTCAAGCTTTTCACTAATCTAGCCTGCCCCACCCAATCTGACCCATCTGATCAGACACATCTGTCACACTACCTGCTGTTTCCACATCTGACCTCCTGATTCTCCCAGCAGCAAAGCTTTCTCAGATCTGTCAACCTGGCCAGAAACGGGTATTCCTTGCCCAACCACCAGATTTTGGCTTTCCATTTTTTTTATATGTATATTTGAGTTAAACTTCTTTAAGAAAATTGTTTTATAAGTAAAAGTAGACATGTGTCATTTTAGTCTCTAAAGTCTTACAATACTATGGCCCATGGACCAGCATCATTCATATAATGTAACGCTTACTAGCAATGACGAATCTCAGGCCCCACCCAAGACTACAGACTCAGAATCTGCATATTTAACAAGATCTCCAGGTGATCCATATGCACATTAACATTTGAAAAGCACTTTCAATATTGCCAAAAACACAAACAAATGATAACAGCAACAACGTCACAACTAGTAGCTAGAAGTGAGGGAGGAAGGGAGAGGAAGGGTAAAAGTGAATGTCAAACAAACTGCATTCATTCTGAGTTATGTGTTTAATAGAAAATATAAAATCTAGATTGTGTTCACTTAGGTACATATATACTTAGCTAGGTATTCACACAAAATAGGAAGTATTTAAATACATAATATATGCTCCAAGTGTGAATAGTTTGGTCTGATAGAGGTTGTTAGTATTTTGAATAATAAATAATTTACTAATGTCACATATTGAAAGAAATTTTTGTGCCCAATAAAATGGCACTAAAATAGTTACTCTTTAGGAAAAAATTGTGTCAGTAAACTTATCCTATTCATCCTAGTGCAAGTTATTAATAAAAGGAGGAAATTATATGTTCCTTCTCTTAGGTAAATTCAATTATTAGAAATATGGGGGGAAATGTGTAACAAATAAGATTTTTTTGCATTTAATAAATCGTTTTTATTTAGAATAAACATAATATGGTAGAAAGAATATTATAGAATCATAGATATTTAGCCATGGAGAAAGCCAGTGACAAGGGCCATCATGCTTGGGCCTTTGTGGGAGCAGATTTAGAGATGCAGTTGTGTGTGTGTGTGTGTGTGTGTGTCTGGTGTGTATGTGGTGTGCCTGTGCTGGAAAAGTTGAGCTATACCAGTGGGATCTAGTCATACTGTAACATCTAAAGGTAGGTAAAACCAAGTAAAATGACATTTTATTAATTTCTTTAAAATGGTGTTTTCATCAAATAACCTCCCCTGAGATGATCAAAACCTTCTAAGGCAGTGCTTACTTATAAATTCCATGTTACAGTCATACTACTTTTCTCCTTTATTCTACAAAAAAACAAAAAAAAAAACTTCAACAGATAACTCCTCACATGATATTTGAAGAAAATTTAAAATCTTTGACCTACGTCATCTGGGCCCAACATAACTTCGAACCTTTATAATACAAATACATTCCAACAAAACTGTGCAATTCAGGCAGGCTAAAATATTCTATGGTTCAGGGATGAAAGTGCTAATTACAGGTGAAAACTTTTCCTATCTTTAAAACTCTCCTCTGCCTTGAGAGGCCATTTTCATTCAGTAAAATTTTAGCTTCAATGTTACACCCTTCATGAAACCTTTCTTTTCTCCATAGACCCTTCTATTTGGGTACTACTACTAACTAGATAGGCTAACCTTGGTAATATAGTTAATTGCTTTGGATCTTCATATCTTCATTGGTAATAAAAGTGGTTGGCCTAGATCTATGAATTTCTAACTTTTATTACTCATATGCACCCTAAAATAATCTTTTAAAACCTATCTACTGACTCATATATTTTAAGTTGACATTTAAAATGTTTCCTCATGAGCGTAAATAACTGAAAATGATGTAATTTCCAGCATAATGTAAATATTGACATTTTAAAATAAAGCTGCTACACCACTCTTTTAAATACACCCAATGGAATCTAAATATCATAGTGATTTGATACCCACTCTCATGTAAAAATAAATGAACATGTTCTTCTCTAATCGTCAAAATTTTTGTTATTTCCTTTTCTTCTTAAGTTCGTGTTTTCAATCAACTCCCCCCATAAAACGTTATGGTAAGCTCATATAGGTTTTGCTTGAAAATCTTATACTGACCAATCTATCATATATTGTTTCAATAAAATATTGAAATTAACAATTTATTATTATTTCTTTTAATTATAATGTTCTAAGGCTGCAATTTGTTTTTCTGAATTTTCTTATTACAGTTATAAGCAAAGAACTAATCAAAACTACACAGATATATAAATTTAAAAACAACTTTAATTAAAAATAAAATTTGTGGGCTTCCCTGGTGGTGCAGTGGTTGAGAATCTGCCTGCCAATGCACGGGACACGGGTTCGAGCCCTGGTCTGGGAAGATCCCACATGCCACGGAGCAACTGGGCCCGTGAGCCACAATTACTGAGCCTGCGCGTCTGGAGCCTGTGCTCCGCAACAAGAGAGGCCGCGATGGTGAGAGGCCCGCGCGCCACGATGAAGAGTGGCCCCCACTTGCCGCAACTAGAGAAGGCCCTCGCGCAGAAACGAAGACTCAACACAGTCATAAATAAATAAAAGAACGTGAATTTCTTTAAAAAAATAAAAAAATAAAAAAACATAAAATTTGTTAGAAATTCACGTTTTATAGCAATGAACTAGACTTTTTTTTCCAATTAGGATAGATATTACTTATTGCTATGCACTCACAATCAATTCATTTCTGTTTTTTTTATTGTTTTAGATGTAAGCATTCGGAAATCTCGCTTACATAAATAAATAGAAATGGAAATAGTCTTTTACGCATCATGACTTAATTCTTTGAACTTGAGTTATATGTTAAATACCATAGTAATTTACCATTAAAATGATAACTTTATCAGCTGACAATTTATTAGGTCTTTCTTCAATTTGAATGAAAACAAAGAACTAAAACCACTTGACTTGAAATAGAATTTGATACACAGCCATTCACATTCTCAATACCAAGTTTTTAATTCTCTTTTGTTTAATACATATCCAAGGAACAATGTACCTTAATAAGATTTCAGAAGAATGAAAGGAATGCTTTTCTTTTTACAAAAAAAAAAAAAGGAAAAAAGCAATTGTGAAAAGGGAATTGGTAAAGAGAATTAGCTTGACAGTTTGAGCTTAAACACAATGTAATTCTCAATCTTGGACATGTTCTTTGATTCTCCAGTTCACATGTACCTCAGTTTGAGGTACTGCTGGAGGTACTCTCATACTACTTTGTGTAGTTTATGGGTTACTCAGGTGTTGCATCCTACACAGTGCTTTGCATAAAGCCTTGAATTTAATAGTCAAGCACTATGTACATATAAAATTCATAATTTCTAAAGCCAAATTTATGCCATATGATAATATATCTAATTGAACTATATACATTTTTATGTAAATGAATATGACATTGTCATTATGCTTTTCAATATTCATTCCCAAATATGTTGAATGACAAGGGCACTAAATATAGTGTAATGAGCTTGTGAATATATTGTATTTATTAGGTCTCTGTGGGAACACCAGGAAATTAACCCACTATAACTGTATTCGCAGGTTCTCCCATTTGCATTTTCTACAATTTTTTTCCAAGTAATACTACCTCCCAGTCAAGTTTTCATCTTCAATATTCTCTTTTCACTTCTAGACTCTGGTGCAGCACCTAACTACATATTGCCAATTAAACATACCCTGTCCATGAATATTAGCCAATAGGTGAAATTTTTTCAGCATAAACTTTTTTTTTTTTAATTTAAAAGTGAATCGAAGTAGGCATTTTATCTGGGGACCATGTGTCTAACAGAGCAGTTATTTCCAACTAAGGATAATGAAGTCAAAGTTACAGCAAATCTACTTTGCAATGTTATCACACATGCCAAACATAATATTGAACTACCAACAAAATGACTGTGTTATGCACAATACACTATAATTAACCTTATAAATTCACTGTACTTGTAGCCCCAACATGTATGTACTTTGGTGACAAGAACCACAGTGCTGAAAGCAAATGTGAAATTTGCTAAATGAAACTTTGGAAGCTTAAGTCATTTAACCTTTCCAGTTTAAACAACCTAATATAAGAGTTAGTCATTCTTGGACATGAGACATTACAAATAAACTGCCCAAAATAATAGTCATCATGTTCTGGGATATTTGTACTCTGAATTATTATAGTAAATTTCTCTTAAGTGTTTCAATGAATAAAATAATAATAAGCAGGCTTCTGAAATCACAGGTAAAGCTAAGAATCAGTCACCCCTCTAGTATCTGAATACACACAAACAGGACTCACAAGTTGTTCCTGAAAAGGTACAGGACACTTGAGGAATTTTGCTCCAAGTTTCAGGGTTTAAATTTATGTCATGATTTATAAGATTTTTCCTTAATATACTGAATGCTGACTTAAATATTTGATCTTTAGTGATGTGTAAGTTCCTTACCTCAATTTAATATTTACTCAGGAAACACACAGGAAATAAATTATGATTGATAAATGAGGAATCAGAGACCTGGAAGCGATCCCTTAAGCTTATCTCCTCAATATCTAAATAAGACTCCCTCCAAAGTCTGAGGTCAGTTTCCAGAATATCCTAGAGAGAAGCTATTACCTATTCTCAAAGGCAATTTGAAACAATTCACTTAAAAATGATTTAGCATTTAGTAGCTACAATTAGAATCCCAATGTGAGAATTTCTCTCTTTATTTGAAAAAAATGGCAGAAATGAAAATACTTAGAAATAATACTTTTAAAGCACTACATTAAAAAAAGCATGTACTTTTCATGATAGGTACCAATTACATTTCTGACCGAATATTTATATATAAAATTGAAGGACTCCTGAGTATCAGGTTTTCACTGATTTCTGTCTTTTGATCATTTTTAACCAAGGTTATTTGTAATACATATGTACTGTCTGTTACTCTCTCTCTCTGCCTTATAATCTGTCCTCTGCTTTCCTGCCTATACATATACACATTGTCATGCTTATTACTGCATCTCCCTCTTATACTCACAATCTTATAGAATGGATTGCATCTGCAGGGTTTAAGTGTGATTAAGTCTCAGTACTCATGCTTGAGCGTCAAACTTCATGACATTTGCAAAGTAGCTAATTATTTGGCCTTGAATAAGAACTGATTTTGTACATGACAAAGAAGAAGTACTGTCACAGCAAAGTCATTCAGAATTTATAAAGAAGTCAGAATGGTATGACATGCCTTGTTTTAAAAGAAACAATCCTGAACCATGTTAGACAGACCATCAAAACCAATTATTGAACCAAGTACAGTTGTTTGATTATGAAACACTATCCAATCACGGATTAGTCTAAGTTCTAAATAAATAAGAACTGAAGACTTCTCAATGTAGAGAACAGAAATACTGTATGTTATAAGACAAATTGTGTACTCTTTAGTTAGAATTTATTTTGTTTGCTTTGGCCATTTTTCTGATGTATTTCAAAACTTTGATTCTCTGGAATCTGGAACCTCCAAGAAAAAAAAAAAAACCTTTCTAGATAGCTGACTTTTCCTCCTAAGACTTTATTCTGGTTATGATAAAAGCTAATACTTAATAAGTACTTATTATATGCCAGGAGCTGTTTCGTTTTCTTACTTTATCCTCCCAACACCACCACAAAGGAGATACTATTGTTATTTCTAGTCATCTCCAATTTATACATGGGTACCCAGAGTGGTTCAGTACTCTGCCCACAGTCACACAGTGAATAAGATGTAGAACAAAGATGAAATCCAGATCCTCTGATTTATGCCATTTATACTGATTAAAGCAATGATGTTTCTAATCATTGTTTTCTGCGAAGGAAACTTTGTGAAGTATGTAACTAGTTAATTCTTTACCAGAGTGGAGCTAATATAATTTAAACATTTATTGATACCTCAAGGCCACAACTCTGAACATATCTACTTGCTTTATGCACTTTGCATAAAGTGTTGGGATGCACTCAGAATTTACTCAGGCACAGAAGGCAGTGGTCCCACAGTGGCCCCAGCACCAATGGAACTCTAATACATATTATCATATCCCTTCTGGCTTTTGTCCTGTTTCCTTGCTGCCAATATACCCATTCTATATAAATCCTTTCCCCTTTTTTTAACTTTTAGACTTTCATTCCCTAGCAGCTTTGAAACCAAATTAATCAGCATGTTGTAAATATGTCTGTAAAATAAGGTAGGCTCTGACTGGAGTCTCAGTATTGCTGTAAGAATAAAGAACTTCACTATGGGAACTCATGGCACACCTAGAAGAGACGTGTGCCACCCTGCATTCCAAGCTAAACAATTAGAAAAGGTGTTTCCTGTAAAATTATTTGGAAAAAAATGTATTTTTCTTAGAGAATATATTGGGCTTTTATGTCGTAATGTTATAAACATGATAACTATTAAGCTACAAGAAATACAGAAATACTTGAGTGATTGAGATATATAAAATCTTGTAGAAAATGTAAAGGTTCCTTCCAGTCTACTTTCAAACTCAGTGTAGTTTTAGAAAAATGTTTTGAACATACCAAAAGCTTTCTGGGGAAGTACAGAGTGTCCTCAGAGCATTCATAGAATATCTTCACTGACTTTCTCAGACATAGAGTCTACTAGATTATAAAGGCATTTTTTCCTATCATGACAATCATCTAAGCAGCAGCACATAATCATGCCCCTTAACGGACCAACAAATGAATAGTAGCAAATAAAATGTAATTACTGACTTACGACCCTTCAAATATTTACATCTTAAGATAGATATTCCAGGACAGATAATTTCAGGTGTAGATAACTTGATAATTTCCAAATGCCTTTTCACCCTCTATTTGTATTTTTTAAAGGGAATCCATTGCCTTTTTAAATTTAATTTTGTATTTTGCTTTGAATTGGGAAAGTAATTTCACAAACCAAAGAAGTCTTTTAATAATGTATGAGAAATTAAGCAACTATTTCAGTCACATTTTTTTCAACATTTAAAAGAGTATTTAGAATGTATGGGCTTTATAAGGGTGTCTGTATCTTTAATATAAACTAAGGGCTATTTCTCGCCTTCCTCTTTAGAAATTAAGGCAATTACGTTCCTGTTATTTCCTCTTTGCAGCCATTCTTTTTTTTTCTTTTTAAAGGAGGTAAAACAATATTTAAAGGTGAACTTATGTGAGTCAAACTCTGTGTTTACTAGTACATAGAATTTGTTTATCATTTTATTGTTGATTATTCCTATTCATCTGTCCTGAAGGTCTCAATATTTTAATTTTCTAGTCAACCAGTATGGTTGATCAGTCAAATATTTAGATTATGTCTCTATTTTATGAAGTTTAATTTTGAATAGTTTTTATGGAAACTGATTTGTGTAGGAAGGAGAGATGCTGTCTCTAAAATAACAAAAAATAAGGGTATAAGAAACACCTAGGTGTATATGCTCCTGTGTCCACCCTTTGTGCCTCCATTCAGGGAAGTTACCCACATTCTCCTATTGCTTTATTTTTTCTGTTATATATTGATATAGTGCATATGTTAATAAAGAAGCAAAAATCTTAGTAAGTAAAAGAGACATCAATTTTCACACAAAAGATGCATCTATTGATACAGATTTTTTAACTAAGCTCTAAAAGGATTTATGAAGGAGTAAGAAAGCACAGCTTTCTTGTAATCTTAGAAAAATTACAATCTATAGCAATAACAAAGTTTGCTTTTTATTCACTTAAAAAATTTAGTACCATATTTTAGTACCTTATTTACTATCAATATTTTAGTGCTATATTTTACAGTTCTCTTCTAACTATGACTCTTAAAAAATATTCTAGGTCAAGACATGCAGAAACCAAACTTATTCATAGATATTAGATATTATAATAAAGTGATTAAAAACAGGTCTAAATAAATAAAATCGAGTGACGTTATCGTAGCTAAGGAATCTTATTGGATCTCTTGTGATAAATCTAGATGTATATCAAGTCATGTAAAACAAATACAATCCTACCAACCCTGCTGGGTAAACCTCAGGTTTATTACTGGACTAAGAATGTACAGAAACCATCTTCTATAAATCGAGCTGACAATTCCTCTGCAATGCTGACCCTTGTCTGGAGTTTACAGCATGAGCTTGGCTACTGGCCAAAATGAACAATGTTTAAATTTCTTTATGGCAGCTCAATGAGCTTTCAAACGTTCGTCTGCTTTACCTACTGTGCTTACTAAAAAGCAAGCCAATGCATTTCTCATTTCCTTTTCATCACTAATAAGAGCAACCATCAACCTTATGAAGGATATTGTCTGCTTTTACTTTCAGCTTTCTTTTTCCCAGTAGCTCTGCACTGAAGCACTAATAGAGCACCATTATCTCACCCATCATCATTACACAGATTTGGATATAAAGCAGTGTATATCTTGTCACTAAAATATAACAACTATAAACAGTAAAACCCCTAGGGAATTACTTCTTTTCTTGAACATCAACATTTAAAAGTGTTTCTTTATATGAATAAAATAGTTGCTTTATGTAAGCCTTCATGTTCTGGAAAGCTTAAAAGTTTAAAAAATTTCTATTAGCAACACAAAACTTTATAATGTATAACACCAATAATCTTTTCAAAGAAAAATTAGTTTTATACATGATCCTCATGTAAAACAACCTGATTAGTAATTCAGGAAGCGTGTGCATTCTGAACTACATTTATTTACCTAAAAACGTGTAAAGATTTATGACTATGTGCTATCTCTCTAAATTTTGGAAATTATTCATATTATATTTATTAACTTATTTTGTATACTGTCTCATTCAAAAAGCAATGCAAAGAAACATAAGAATGTAAGCAGCAGCCCAACACCAGCTGAAGTTCATTTTGATATTTTATACTTCCCTCATCTTAATTTTTTTAGAAATAAATATGTTTAAGTACATTTATAAGTACACATATTATAATAATTATATAAGCTAAGTATATAATGCTAATGTATATATGTATATAAACATACAATCTGCATATATGTATGCAGCTACACATGCATACATATATGCATATAATATACATATACATGTTATATATGTCTATATACATATATACTTATGTGTACACATGCATATATGTTCACATATACGTATATATATTTTTATATATCAGTGTTCATGAGCTTTGAAAAAAACCCGGTATGTGTAGCATATATGTCAGACATCTCCAAAATTCATTCCCAATCTGCCACTTGGAGATCTGTCAAGCTAATAATGAAGCATATTGTGCAAGCATACACATTGGGCACATAGCGGGTGTTTTGTGAGCCCTGGTTCCACACTCGCCATCATCTCCCATCAATCATGTCCTCAGCAACAGCAGGGGCAATGGAAATAGAAGCAGAGGTAATTAGAGGCTTGACTCAGTTCCACATGCCTGGAAAATAAAGGCCACAAATACCCTGTTAAAACATTTTTGTGTTATAATCTTACCCAGTTCTATACTGAAAAGAGAGGAAAGTATTATGTTAATGAATATTAAGTTCTTTCCTCTTTAAATAACTATTGTCCATCTTTTTTTCTCAATTTCAATAACTAAATTCTCTGGCCACTCCTTTAGCAGCGAGAACTTGCAAATTTTCACATTATGATGCTGTGCAAAATATCATCAAAAGAAAGATATTAGCTTACTATATTAGAAAAAGGATTGGGTTTTAGAATTAGACAGACCTAAATTTACATCATGGCATTGTGACACAGGGCAAATTAGTAAATTCTCTTAGCCCTGCCCTGGTAAAATGTGGCTAATAATATTTACCTTGTAAGGCTTAAGTTGAAGATTAAATGGTATGTTAATCACTGGGTACACACCAGGCAATCAATAAATGGCAATTCAAATGTATTTATGACTTATACTTGAGACAGGATACCCGCAATTCAAGATGGAATCGATTACTATAAAATACTTTTTAAAAGGTGAATAATAGCGCACAAAGGGAATATAAAGGGAAAAAATAAAATTGTGAGTTTAGCATCAAAAAGACATGTTGAGAGGGTGTAGCTGTTTGCAGGATGTAGGAAGAAACATAATTCTGTGTTCTTTTATAGGGAATGCAAACAAGATGCCATAACCATGACATGAATCAATTTCCAAAAGTGAAAACAAGCCAGTAGCCCAAGGAACACAAGCACTTCTGGCACTGGAGCCAGAAGTAAATGTGAGGGGGTCTCAGAGAGAGGACATAATGAAAGGTATTGAATAACATCCTCAAAAGCATTCTTGCAGTAACTACAGCCTGAGCTGCACAGGCTATTTCTGAAAACACAGGCTGGTGGGCTTCAGATTCCTCACTTCCCCAGGTTCTCTATACTAGGGAGGCAGAGGGAATGCTAGTCACGTACAAGTGCTCTGCACTCAAGGTCCAGTTTCACACTTACTAATTGTGTGTGACCTTGGACAATTGTGCAATTTCTCTAAGCCTCTAGTTTCCTCTCATGGGAAATGGGGACATGATAGTGGCTTCTTCATGGGCCGTTGGGAGAATTAAAGGAAGTGCCAGGCTCAGTTACATGCCAGAGGACAGAAATGGCTGTTTTTAAAAGAAACAGCTGATGTGGAGGTGCTCCTCTAATTTTCAAAGAAGGGACAGTCGTAGAACTAGAACCATAGGAACTTTTCATACAAAGGCTATTAATACAATACGTCCTGTAATATAACCACATTTACCTGTCATCTTTGCATTAGTATCACATTGCAGACTAAAGGGAGTCAAATGTCAGATTTGATTTCATGTCAGCATGTCAGAGTATCCTAAAAGGGAACTAACTTTGTAGCAGCTGTCTGAACCCTTTGCATGAGAAAATTCGCTCGGTCTCCAAAGGTTTTCTCTTTGATATTTCTTTCATTACTCTTTTCACATTCTCATTTCTTGTACTACAAAATCTTAGCCACTGACTGTCAGTCACTTTCTCCAGCTCTGTGCAAGTAACATGCATTTCTTGTTTTAAAATATCCACCTTCATGTGAATATTCCTGAAATCTTTATTCTTTCTCCCAGATAAAGAATCTACATTTTGTTTTTCTTTGCATAAGTGTCACTTTCCAATTAGCTAAGTGGTTAGTAGGACTTCACATGCCTCCAAAAGTTATATAAATTTCTAAATAAATCCCAGAAAGGATGAGTCCTGAGGTAAAATCATGAGTGAGATGCTTCAGCTTGGGTTCCAATTTAGGCTCTGCTAGTGTATAATTTGACCTTTTAGCCTTAATTTATAGCTCTGTAAAAGGAGGGTTTATTCTAGACCAGGTTTTCTCAAACTTGACATGATTTGCCTCGATAATTCTTTGTTGTAGAGGCTGTCCTGTGCATTATAGTATATTTAGCAATATCTATGGCCTCTAAGCACTGGATGCCAATAGCAATCTACTCCCCCAGCTGTGACAACCAAAAATGTCTTCAGACATTGACAAATGTCCCTTGGAGGCAAAATTGCCTGGGTTGAGAATATTAGTCTAGGCTTTAAAGTTCTATGAGTGGTACACTGAAAGAATCTGTATTAGCATTTGATTTCTTTATATTTCCAATAAAATCTAAATTCCTTGAGGGCAGGGACATTTTTATGTTTGGTTCAGTGCCACACTTAGAGTGAATACTTGGTATAATAGGCACTCATTAAATTTTTGTTGACAAAAATGAATAAATGATGGAATATCTAACTCCATAAAGATTGAAATCTCTCCATTTATTATATCTTTGTAGCACATTTTGATGGGTCCTTAAACAATATTCGTCTTTCATGCTTATTCCACTTTTATTTCCTTATAAATATTGCCTTGCTTCCTTTTAACATAAATTCAGTTCATATATCCTTTAGAATCCAAGATACTTGGGAGCAAGAACTGTATTCTCTTTCTTCCCAATTCATCACATTAATAAATTCTGTATGTCAGAGAACATTTATATGTGCTAAAGTAGATTGAAATATTTCATATAGTTTCAGTACAGTAGCATGACACAGACAGTAAATGGACCCAAATTTCTGAAATATAGATTTTCTCCCCTAATAACTACCAGAGAAGCAAAATTATTTCTTTCCAACCATTTATATACACAGGTTTGTTTCTGAGTTTCACAAACCTTTATGTGTTCTTTATGCATTCATTCAAGAATGGTATTCTCCCATTCCATAGCATATGCTTTCTCTTTTCTTGTTGAAAGTGAGTCTCCATGTCAAAAAGTAGCAGCTGTTCTCAATTAGAGCATCCGCTTTTAACCTTTTGTGGCTTTGTAACTGACCACTGAACAGAGAGTTCAGGAATATTTTACATTCAGGGTCCTTTGCTATTAGAAGCCATTCTTACTTCTTATTTTTTAAAAATAATACAAAAAATCTGTAACTGATCATATGATGATTATGAGTTTCATGATCTTGACTCTCCCTTGGGATTCCTGCTCTCCTCTCACAGAGCAAATATGTGATTAGATGTCCACATCGTGATTGTGTTTCTAAAAGACTATCGACAGTTATGCATCTCAGAGGACTACAGGAACAGCGGTAGATGAACACATGACCAAAGTTTTATTCTAGTATAGTTCTATTATTATCACAGATTCTGTTCTCTAAAAAAGGCGTCCATAAGTGATTTTAGAGTTATCTGCCAATAGGATTGTTTTCCCGCATCCTGGAAGATGAGAAGCTACAATAGCAGGGTATACATGCAGTCTTTCTAGTCATATGATTCTTTCCAAACAGTTCTGATTTGGGGAGATTTTCATCAAATATTATCAGAACTCATACTTCTCTCTACAATTGCTCTCTATTAAAGTTTAGTGCCAGCTGTCAGAGCTGTAATGTAAACCCTTATTAGCTCTTGTAAGTTCTACTCTGGAACTAATAAGGGATTGTCAAAACTACCCAAACACAGACAGAAATGGGGGGATAAATCACAGAAAAGAAGATGGAAAGTGTTCAATGAATCTGTATTAGCAAAACAATCTTTGTGAAACTATTACCAATGAATTTCACAAAATCTGTGTATCTCAAGAGGGAGAAAAAGATCTAGTTCTCAGTTTATTTTGCATAGGGTTTGATTCTCTTTCCTCTGGGAGGGGCTGACTAAAAACAATAAAACAAATTGGAAACGTTAATGAAATATCAATAATCTCTTTTTAGAATCGCTCCATGTATTCTGAAAAAAAATTACACTGCATTCCTCAAATTTTAAAATATATGCTTTGATAATATCTGAACGGCTGGAAAGAAAAAGCATAAGTTTGAAAAAACTGAAGGTGAATATTCTTTACAAAAGCCATAGATTGTATAATATCTTAGCTTTAAAATTTTTTTTACATAATGGCATACAGCAAATCAGAACCAAGGAAGGCTGTCTATATAAACCCCAAAGTAATCTAAGTTAAAGAAACGAAATTTTAACACTTCCTGCAAGGTCCAACTAGGTTTGATGGTAGATTACGATGGCAGATCCACGAGTTATTTGACAAGGTGATATTCATTAAGATGCTAAAGTAAATATAAATTTTATATATTCAAAACAACCAACATTCCACCTTTCACAGGTGTGGCTTTTTCTTGGAAAATTCTCATCACTTTTCATATGAGTCTACATTTAATAGATATTTTTCAAGTGGTATCAGAGCAATATTCTGATCCTCCTTTGAAAATGAGACTGAAAATGCAGTGACAGAAACAACCTATTTCAAGGAAAATCAGAGCTATTTTACTTTCTGCAACTGACATTATTTTTTCCATGTCTTAGACTCTCATAGTGAACATGCTCCTGGGAACCTTAATCCATACTTGTCACAGACAGACTCTCAAACAAACTGCACAATGAGCAAATTATTTGTGTTCCCCAAAGACTATACATTTGGCATATCAGTGTTACCTAAATTATTATTTGCAGCTTTGAAACACTGGACCAGACAAAGTCTCTGAAGTTCACAGACCTTATCATAGTTAAAAATAAAAGAAAAAAAGAAAAGAACGTTATATCCTAAAAGCAAATACCCTATAGCTATTTGATAAGGGATGATTGGTTAGAACCTCAGGAAAATACCTTAATACTGATATATCCAGGTTAGGATAAAGAGTAGTAAAACACTTAATGAAAGAAGAAATGTCTTACTATTTATTCCTCTTTGAACAATGTAATTGATATTATATAACTAAAGATAATCCATATAAGGTAAAATAAACTATATTTTACTAAAACACTGTAATTCTTATTTAGTTATAATCTTGTGTGAGAATGTTAACATCTATAAAACTGCCTGTGATTTTTAAGGTCTTTTATGTTGGTTCATTGTTGATTATTTAACTTGTTCTTATTCATTATGAGGTATTTAAATGGTTAGATATCATTCTGTTCTACTCTGTAAATTTAACGACAGTTATATCTTTCCTAAGTATGTTTGCAATTAAATTGTCTGTGACTGCTCAAAATAATCTGATTTGTAGTATATACAGAACAAAGATTCCACATTTCTTTCTAGTATCTTAAACCTGCAAATCCATGGTTTAAATTTATACTGTTTGTTTTTATACAGACTAAAGATGAACTACAATACTTAAGTCACAAATCAAATACACTCCCTTATTTTTCCTCTCTTTCTCATATTTGAAAGTTTTTAGTTAATTACTGTTTAGATAGTGTGTTGACATAATTTGACTGAAAGTTTCCATTAATATCACATAGTAATTCATGTAAGCACATTTGGCATTTACTTCATACAATTTATACTGTTTTCTCCACTGCTATTTCTTTTTTTTACTATTTGGGTGATTCTCAAGTGAACATAGTAAATACCTAAAGTAAATCAAACAGATATAGTTTTTTTTTTTCTATACAGAGTCAAGTAAATTGGTTTGACAAATATTTTTACTTACTTCATTATTTATTTTTGATTCCCATGATTTCTTCAAGGCAAGAACATTATTTATTATTATATCTTCATCAACTATCTAGTCTTGTATACAAAAAATGTTAGGGCATAAAACAGCAGGCAAAAATTCTAGGTTTAACGTTTTTGAAATGTAGCAATTTTATTTTACTATTGTCATTGTTTGCTTGTTTCCTAAATTATATGTTTTTAAATCAGTTAAATTCTGAAAGTTTTTCTGGGTATACAATATAAAAATGTCTATGTGTAAATTCAAGGCCACTTTTGAAAAATCAGTGGAAAAGACCTGTGTTACAGAAAATAAGAGACTGAGCCAAATACCCGATGGGAAAAATCAAGGGTCACTAATCTTTAGAAGAAGAAAAATGCTTACACCTAAAGCAATTAGAGAAAGAAGAACAAAAAAACCCCAAAGTTAGCAGAAGGAAAGAAATCATAAAGATCAGATCAGAAATAAATGAAAAATAAATGAAGGAAAAAATAGCAAAGATCAATAAAACTAAAAGCTGGTTCTTTGAGAAGATAAACAAAATTGATAAACCATTAGCCGGACTCATCAAGAAAAAAAAGGAGAAGACTCAAATCAATAGAATTAGAAGTGAAAAAGCAGAAGAAACAACTGACACTGCGGAAATACAAAGGATCATGAGAGAGTACTACGTAAAACTATATGCCAATAAAATGGACAACCTGGAAGAAATGGACACATTCTTAGAAAAGCACAAGCTTCTGAGACTGACCCAGTAAGAAATAGAAAATATAAACAGACCAATCACAAGCACTGAAATTGAAACTGTGATTAAAAATCTTCCAACAAACAAAAGTCCAGGACCAGAGGGCTTCACAGGCAAATTCTATCAAACATTTAGAGAAGAGCTAACACCTATCCTTCTCAAACTCTTCCAAAATATAGCAGAGGGAGGAACACTCCCAAACTCATTCTACAAGGCCACCATCAGCCTGATACCAAAACCAGACAAAGAAGTCACAAAGAAAGAAAACTACAGGCCAATACCACTGATGAACACAGATGCAAAAATCCTCAACAAAATATTAGCAAACATAATCCAACAGCACATTAAAAGGATCATACAGTGTGATCAAGTGGGGTTTATCCCAGGAATGAAAGGATTCTTCAATATACACAAATCAATTAATGTGATACACCATATTAACAAATTGAAGAATAAAAGCCATACGATCATCTCACTAGATGCAGAAAAAGCTTTTGACAAAATTCAACACCCATTTATGATAAAAACCCTCCAGAAAGTAGGCATAGAGGGAACTTACCTCAACATAATAAAGGCCATATAGGACAAACCCACAGCCAACATCATCCTCAATGGTGAAAAACTGAAACCATTTCCACTAAGATCAGGAACAAGACAAGGTTGCCTACTCTCACCGCTATTATTCAACACTGTTTTGGAAGTTTTAGCCACAGCAATCAGAGAAGAAAAAGAAATAAAAGGAATCCAAATGGGAAAAGAAGAAGTAAAGCTGTCACTGTTTGCAGATGACATGATACTATACATAGAGAATCCTAAAGATGCTACCAGAAAACTACTACAGCTAATCAATGAATTTGGTAAAGTAGCAGGATACAAAATTAATGCACAGAAATCTCTTGCATTCCTATACACTAATGATGAAGAATCTGAAAGTGAAATTAAGGAAACACTCCCATTTACCACTGCAACAAAAAGAATAAAATATCTAGCAATAAACCTACCTAAGGAGACAAAAGACCTGTATGCAGAAAATTATAAGACACTAATGAAAGAAATTAAAGATGATACAAACAGATGGAGAGATATACCATGTTCTTGGATTGGAAGAATCAACATTGTGAAAATGACTATACTACCCAAAGCAATCTACAGATTCAATGCAATCCCTATCAAACTACCGCTGGCATTTTTCACAGAACTAGAACAAAAAATTTCACAACTTGTATGGAAACACAAAAGACCCCGAATAGCCAAAGCAATCTTGAGAAAGAAAAACAGAGCTGGAGGAATCAGGCTCCCTGCCTTCAGACTATACTACAAAGTTACAGTAATCAAGACAGAATGGTACCGGCACAAAAACAGAAATGTAGATCAATGGAACAGGATAGAAAGCCCAGAGATAAACCACGCACGTATGGTCACCTTATTTTTGATAAAGGAGGCAAGAATATACAATGGAGAAAAGACATCCTCTTCAGTAAGTGGTGCTGGGAAAACTGGACAGCTACATTTAAAAGAATGAAATTAGAACACTCCCTAACACCATACACAAAAATAAACTCAAAATGGATTAAAGACCTAAATGGAAGGCCAGACACTATCAAACTCTTAGAGGAAAACATAGGCAGAACACTCTATGACATAAATCACAGCAAGATCCTTTTTGACCCACTTCCTAGAGAAATGGAAATAAAACCAAAAATAAACAAATGGGACCTAATGAAACTTAAAAGCTTTTGCACAGCAAAGGAAACCATAAACAAGACAAACCGACAACCGTCAGAATGGGAGAAAATATTTGCAAATGAAGCAACTGACAAAGGATTAATCTCCAAAATTTACAAGCAGCTCATGCAGCTCAGTATCAAAAAAGCAAACAGCCCAATCCAAATGGGCAGAAGACCTAAATAGACATTTCTCCAAAGAAGATACACAGATTGCCAACAAACACGTGAAAGAATGCTCAACATCATTAACCATTAGAGAAATGCAAATCAAAACTACAATGAGATATCACCTCACACTACTCAGAATGGCCATCATCAAAAAATCTACAAACAATAAATGCTGGAGATGGTGTGGAGAAAAGGGAACCCTCTTGAACTGTTGGTGGGAATGTAAATTGATACAGCCACTATGGGGAACAGTATGGAGGTTCCTTAAAAAACTAAAAATAGAGCTACCATACGACCCAGCAATCCCACTACTGGGCATATACTCTGAGAAAACCATAAATCAAAAAGAGACATGTTCCACAATGTTCATGCAGCTCTATTTACAATAGCCAGGGGATGGAAACAATCTAAGTGTCCATCGACAGATGAATGGATAAAGAAGATGTGGCACATATATACAATGGATCATTACTCAGAAATAAAAAGAAATGAAATTGAGTTATTTGTTGTAAGTTGGATGGACCTAGAGTCTGTCATACGGAGTGAAGTAAGTCAGAAAGAGAGAAAAAAATACCGTATCCTAACACATATATATGGAATCTAAAAAAAAAAAAGAAAAAGAAAAAGGCCATGAAGAACCTAGGGACAGGATGGGAATAAAGATGCAGACCTACTAGAGAAAGGACTTGAGGACACAGGGAGGGGGAAGGGTAAGCTGCGACAAAGTGAGAGAGTGGCAGGTACATATATACACTACCAAATGTAAAACCGATAGCTAGTGGGAAGCAGCCGCATAGCACAGGGAGGTCAGCTCGGTGCCTTGTGACCACCTAGAGGGGTGGGATAGGGAGGGTGGGAGGGAGAGAGGTGCAAGAGGGAAGAGATTTGGGGATATATGTATATGTATAGCTGATTCATTTTGTTATAAAGCAGAAACTAACACAGCATTGTAAAGCAATCATACTCCAATAAAGATGTTAAAAAAAAAAAGATGGAAAATGAAAGCTAACAATAACAACAAAAAGAATAGAGGAAATACCACCTATGATTGAACAGACTAGAGGTTTAATGGAACTAAAAATGATGTCCCCTCAGAAAAGAAAACTGTTTGGAAGAAGGTGGACAACCAATTAATGAATAATGAATATATGTAAATTCATTAAAGACAGTTGCTCTCCCTCAAGGTATCTCTAAGTTCTAATGTTTAAGTTAAAAGAGAGACTGTTGAATTGGTGAATCTGTCATATGTAAGTGTTTTAACACAGATTTAAACAAGAGAGCAAGGAAGGTTATACAATCCAATGATACCAATGTATGACAATAATGATGTTGTTCAAATACTATTACCCAGTGCTAGATACTCTGCAATGGGCTATGTATACATTCGCTGGCAATTCTAAAGGGTAGATATTGTTGCTCCCCTTTTGTGGATAAGGAAACTGGGGCTCAAATTGTTTATCCACACAGCATTTCTGGGACTCTTGAGCCCAAGCACTTGTCAGTGACAGGAGCCTTTGGCTAAATGAACAATTAGATGCAAACTGAAGGTTGAGGACAAAATTGAGGAAGTTTTCTGAATCATGTTAATACTACCATAATTTATTATATAAATTGGTGAAAAGATGTAAAAACTTCAATTAATTAAAGGTTTTACAGCTATTATAAAGCTGTCATAACGTATCTGTTTTATTTGAAAGTTATTTACATTTTGACTTACTGACATATTTTTTATTCAAATAAATTATTTGGTCTGAAAAGTCATGGGTTGCAACAGTTGAAGGCAAAGTGGGAATGGAGTGCTGTCATTTCAAATTCAGGGAAAATGAATAAAATTTTTACAGATCAAGGTAAGAAGCCTGATAATCTCAGTGCAGTCATTACAGGATGAATAAATTCCTTAAGTACTAAGTGTGTAAAATTAAGGGATAAAGTTATTTTAGTATCTTCATAAGTAGTTAGATCCTTGCTTTATTATAGGTATGAAACTAGTGGAGATTGATTTTTGCAAGCCAGAAAAATAATATTCATCATAAATTCACAAAAGAGAAAAAGTATTCTCTTGGCTACTATATAAAGTATTGTTATTACTTTTCATAATCTGTTTATTACTGTAATGACAGTTCAGATGATTCCAGTCTTAGTGTGTTGCAACTGTACGTGATCTAATAGTCAAATGCATTCATTTAAAATTAGATAAGATACACATCTTTATGTACAAGAAATTCTTAAGAACCTAGTGGATTCAAAGATATATAATGAGAGGTATGTTGTCTCCAGAACTTACATTCCAAGAATGCATAGTTGGCATAGAAATCTCCCAATAATTATTCATCTAGTATGTATCAAACTGAAAACTTCCTCAATTATACTCTGCTAGGTTGTAGGCACAATGTCCTTTAAAGAGACATGACGTAGTTCCTCCCCTCAAGAAACTTCCAGTCTGAAAACAACTGTAAAGAAATGCTTCTGAATTCATTAAAACATATGAACACCTCGTACTTCTAGAAGATGCGCAGAGACTAAGTAGGTGCTAAGAAACATCTAAGGTTTTCAATTTTCTCTAGCTCCTCTGTCAGAGCAAGCAGAATCTTTAAATCATTGTTATTGAAGGCTTGACAGCTTCTTTAAGAGACTTTCTGAACAGACAGAGCAATGGGTAAAGAGTAAGAGTTGGTAGGTGAAAAAAACATAATTATAGATAACCATCAAGAAATCTAGATGTCATCATATGTCACATCAAACACACTTTTCTACTCAGTTGCTAATGTACAAGAACAAGGAATAAAGTTAGCATTCCACAATGAGCACATACAGATAAAACACAGAGCAACAGATTCTTCAGTGACATTAATAAGGTATTTGGTACATTAAGCTAAACAAAGTTTGTAGGAGGAAGGAATATTTATAGTAACTGCCTGGTATCTGCCTGAAATGTAATTAGTTGACTATATAAAAAGCCATTAGCATTCTCATTTCTTCTCTCCAAACTAAATTAAAACAGATAACATAATTCATTAGCTAGGATTATACACACACACACACACACACACACACACACACACACACACATCACAAAGTTCCCTTTGTATTAACGTGAAATTTCCCCACACCTCCAATCTTAAAAAGTGAAAAGTGTTATGCTAAGATGTAAGAAGGATTTCCCAAGTGAAATGAACCAAGTAAATCTTGATTGTCAATGACTGAAAGCAAATAGCAGATGATTAAGTCTCATAATTTTAATTTTTCAATGTTATCTGGTTAAAAAGAGGTTTACTGACATCCTATAATAACAACTCAACCTGTAATTTGACCATACTCTCAACATTCAGCAAGTTGGCCCAAATCTCAGGAACATGGCCCAAATAAGGTTTAAGCCACACACACAGTAAATTAAAAGAGATACCATGAGAGATAAGTTACTTAAAGAAAGGCCATATTTTAAAATTATATATTAGAGAAACTGCTAGAACCAAGTTGATGCATGACTTCTTACTTTCCTTACTAATGTTTATATTACCTCTTAGTTTAAGTTTGTGTGGTTACTTTTATGTGCATTTCTATTTTACCAAATTCGTTATAATAAATACTCTCTACCTTCCTGTAGGTGCTTTTTCCTGTATTTCCAGTTTACTTGGTATGCAATTCCTAAATGATGCTTTAGTTACTAATATTTCTTTCACCATTCCCTTATTTCCTCTCTCTAACCAGTCCTTGAACGAGAAAGATGCATCATCTTCTACTCTTACTTTTCCCTGTCCTCTCTAGCAAAGAAACAGAAGATCAGCAACATAAAGTATCTTATTGCAGAAAATTTTATTTTCCCATCATTCATCTCCTCGCATACAAATACTTCCTCCCTCGGCACACTTATAACTTATTTTTAAGTTTAAACTATTGACTTAGCTCTGTTTAATAATTCACTTAAAAACATATGTTCCTTTGGAGGCAGAGCCCAAAACATTTTAAAATACACACACACACACACATTTTTGAACTATAAACCAAATTAGTTTAGCAGTGATAATGTTCATCTTTCTCTTTCTAGTGCGCTCAGCAGAATTTGGCACATAGTAGAGGCTCAATAAATGTTTAATATTTGAATAAATGGTCAAAGCATACCTTTACTACTTTTTCTCATTTCAGGAAAAGTGGACTGTTGTTAAAGTTTGAATCAAATACAAGAGAAGTATAATGACATGGTTAAAATTCTGGTCCTGTATAAAGATAACTTTGGTTTTATTTATAGTTCTGAAATTGATGGATGAGTTTTTTGACTACAGAATATTTTTACCAATATATTTTTCCTATCAAACAGAGATTGTCTCATTTTCATCATTTAGTTCACTGAACTTTAACTATCCCAAATATCCATGTAGAGTGAAATAGATAATTCAGAATATTTCATTACTAGAGTCAGAAAATGACCTAGTTAAGAAATTTAGATCCTTTATAAGGCCTCCCTATGGAACAAGCTCAGAAGGCAAAACTTTAATGGGACTTCTACACATTATGAGACTTTTGAGATAATGATTTAATAAACAAATTATAAACTGCACCTTCTGGAATGCATAAGCTGGGTAAGTTAGTTAGCCCTTTCTCCCTACCCCAAAAGTTGCTAAGCACAATAGTGATGAGTCCAAAACTCTCAATGCAGAGACTTCTCGTTATTAATAAACAATTTCCACTATTAATTTTGAAATACTCAAAATTAATCTCTCCTTCCCCTACCTTGCCAAGGCAGTTTGTACCTGGTAGAAGATTTATTGGTCTGTCTTGCAATAAAATTATTCATTTATTTATCTGTCTTTCATACTAGATTGTGAGCTCTTATAAGGGAGATACGCTGACTTATTCATCTATGTTTCTCCGGTGTCTGGTACATTATTACATAGAACTTACAGATGGTTACAGATATTGAATTAAATTTGGTAGACTTTTTGGCATATCTAAGATGTTTGTCAATCCACATATCCAAATTTTGTTAGACATCACCTGGGCTAAGCTTAGTCTTCCCATGACATTTTGGCTAGTAATTCTTCTTTCTTAAAAACCTAGAAACAGAAAGATGTGATAAATAAGCTGAAACAGATGAACCTTACATTGACAGATTCTTGGTTAACTTTGCGCTAATTCTCTATGGTCCTACTCATCCTTCAATACACAGTACTCTAACTCCAGTAGAATCTATGTACCTGTGGGGTTTCCTGGTCTCTGCCACCACTGGACTGAATCACAGGGAAGAAGTGTGGGTTGAGGTTACAACTGCAACCTTTAGAATCAGACTGCCTGGTTTTAGATTGCAGCTTCAGCACTCACTAAGGGACCTAAGGCAAGATATTTAACCTATCAAAGCTTGTGTTCTCATTTTAAAAATGGAGATAATAATAAGGATGTACTTATAGGTTATTTTGAAGGATAAATGAGATAAATCATGGACATAACTTAGCAAATCAGCACAGTGTCTGGCATCCAATAAGTGCTTAATGAATATTTTTAAAAATCTCTGAATTCTTACTATACTTCTCAGAATGAAGTAGATGCTCCCTAAATACTTGTTGAAACAAAGTGAATGAGTCTTGTTTTCATCTGTTTTAGGCAACTGTAAGCCTATGGTTGCTGATCATTGTGTTATAAAATTATCCTGAGGTGTTTAAAATCTGGCTCTACGTGTATGTCAAGGTATTGTTCAATCCTTTTGTAAAACGAAACAAAACAAAACAAAAATGAACTCATGAAATACAGGAAATCTATTTAGTTATCTTTTTCACCTGTATCTTTTCTAAGTATTACCATTCCTTTTGTGTGCGTGAATTGAAGTACTGCTGATAAAACAATGACTTGCGAGAGTCATAAGCTATTCTGACTAGTCCACAAGCTTATTGAAAACCAACCAAAATTTTAAAATTAAAAAAGGAAAGCATAACAAACACCATCACTACCACTGACAACAACAGCAAAATTACAAGCCTCACGTCATGATGGCCTACTCTATTACAGATACCAGGCCAGAATTAATTGGTTGAGTATTGGATTTTTAAGACATAGTAGACTATGCACTAAACTGACCTATTAAAAGAAATATTTGTTCAAATAAAGTTGGTTTAGACTAGGTACTACATGTAAATCAGCATGAAATAGAATGCCTTGACACATCGTCTAATAATCTGAGTACACAAAGGTTTTTTTTACTTATTACGAAAAGAGAGGAGCCAAAATTCACCTGGCAACATCAGCAAATGTCAAGATATAACCATAAGAACAAGCTGCACCTTTAAGTTACATCACTGAAAAGTCAATCCCAATCATATCCCATTTCATGTGCTATCTCTAATTCTACTATAATTATTTTTACTGGTTTATCTTCAAGATTTTTTCTTAGAATAAAAAATTCTATGCTATTTATGCATAGGTATCTCTTATTCTGCAACCAGTATTTTTAAATGTTGAAAAAGTCTGTGATAATATAGCATCACTATATCAAGGAGGTGCTATTGATGTCCTTCAATATAATAAACTACAAGACTCAAGGATGTAAAAATTTGACATAAATATTATCTCCAGGAGTAATTTTGACATAGGGTACCACTGAGTAGCATAATAGTTACTTTAAAGAAGTGGTTCAGTGAATTAAAATGAGGTTAAAAAATACAAGCAATTATGAATCTATTGTGAACTTTCTGAATACAACTTAACGTGATTCTCTTTTTTTAAATTCTTCTACTAAAGTTTGTCCTCAAGACAGCATGTAATATAGGCTAATTATGTGTATGTTTTATTTATTTTTATTAACATTCTTATGATTCTATTTACTTGCTGATACTTATTTTTCTATTTCTTGTAACTTTGAATGAAATATAAAGTATTATAAAAAAATTATTTAAAATCCAAACATCCAAACAATGATTAGGTTTCTTGCTCAATGGAATATTTTATGAGATAGCTCAACATATATTGATATATATTGTTGAGACAGGGACACATCTATTCCTTTCTTGGTGTGGACATCAGAGACTGCATCAGTAGAAACCAAACTGGAGGGAATGGACAATTTTTCAACTCTTCCTGATCTAGGCCTTTATTATTTTATTTAAAATAAATCACACAAATATATCACAAACAATACCATAGTGATAAAATATAATTCAAAGTGGAATATAAAGGCTATTGAGACTTCTCTCCACTCATGTATATACATAAGCAAGTAGTAGCTAGTCATGTTGTTTCAATTTTAGAACTTTCAAAGCCATACTTAGTAACAGTATTGTGATGGCTCTTGCCAAGGATCTAAATAACATAATAGAGAAAAATCAGACTAGAGTGTACCATTTGCTGTCATTAAAAAGAAATTCTATAAACTACCTAGAGCCAAAAGTAAAATGCTGTTCAGATTCTTAGAAAGGCCCATTTATGTGTAACACAGATTCATTTCTTCCACATGGACTTGAGTCCTACTGAATGGCCTCAAGTAGAATATCAAACTCAATTCTTTTGACAGAGTTTAACAGCAAACAAAGGTATTAAAACAGACTAGATTTCAAGGACTTATTACTTAAGTTCTCCTGTGTATTTATACATTTAAAAATTTAATAATAATTTCAGTGTGTTCTTAAACACAAAACCTTGCCTAATGCTAAATAACAAATTTTGGGATTAAGTGGAATTTATCATCTGATATAATCTTCTATGGAAAAGATTATCTTTTAATTGATTTTACTTCAAGTGCAAAGAGATTTTTAATAAAAATCAACTTGATAACACAGTTCAGGTTCTCTGATTCTATATAAAGGATCAAATATACATTCCCACCTAAGATGTGGTATATATATATATCCTCCTGAGCAGCCAAAAGATGAAGCAAAATTTAAAAATTTTTACATTACTCCTCTATACATCAAACACTGAAGGACCAAACCTGGATTTTTAAACAAAATAATTTTTATTAAACACTAATGCTTTGTAAGTAAACCCGTATTTTAAGCACAGGTGTCACTGAAGAAAATACTATATTTTATAGCAATGAATTACCTTTTGCTATGAGAGTGATGAACACAAACATAAATAGTCAATGCAGGATCTAATTCTGTTAGACTCAGATTAGCTGAGTGCCAACGATATTTCTTCCCTCTACATAAAAGAGACAGAGACTTTTTTTTTCTTTCAGTTCATCTAGTGGGGTGTAGGCCAGCACCACATAATCAAACATGCTAATATTTCTACATCAAATTATGAATCATCACATCAAGTGGGATGGATAAATTTAGTCTATAAATAGACTCTATTCAGTTTGAGGCATGTTTTGCTGCCAAGTGAGTTCAGGTTAGGTTCATTTCTTTCAATTACTCTACCATAAATTCACAGGTAAGAAATACCACTGCAGGGAAAATAGAGAAGGCTCTTACCTTGGCACATAAAACCTCTTTCTTCATAGCCGGCATTGCATGAGCACTTGCCAATGGGTACAAGCCATTCACCTTCCGTACTACAGTACATCCTGGGAGGATCTTCCTCCTTAGAATTGTTAACACAAGAACCTCTAACTTCCACCAGGGATTGGGAATCCATGGGTACTGTGTCTGGAAACATAGCCAGATTCTTCACTGTAAACGGACACTTTTTGAAGTACACTCTCACAGACACTAAGGCAACACAAGCACCAACATCTTGAAAAGCCAAATAAAATCCCTTTTTGTTGACAGGACCTACTTCTCTAACCTCGGTGTTGAGTTTAAGAATACGGTCCCCAAGATCCATTTGTGTGAAACTTTCATCAGCTGCAATGGTGTCAATCTTTGTAAACTGATGTTCTCGGAATTTGACCCCATGATCATCATCAGACTCCATGTAGTATAGGTTGAAAGTCTCCTTGCAAGTTCCCAAAACCAATGGAATGCTATTGCAGTCCCGGAGAGTGAACTTGAGCTCCACGTAGATCTTCTGAGCTGAGTTCCTGGGGACCCAGTTTGTCCTCAGCCAATTATTTTGACTATGATCCATGACATTGCACACCTGGTAAGTCCTGATGGGTGTGTAATGTTCATCAACACCGCTGATCTCTTCCCACTTGAAGAATAGAAGAAGAAAAAAAGAGAGGAAGAATTAATGAGTTAAGCATGATGAATAATAGTGCATACAAGATGAGGGTGTCAATGGAATCACAAGAAATACAAAATAAATGAGCAGAAACTGCTTTAAAAAGTTTCAAGACTTTTTAGAACAGTGAAGCAGTGCTTTCTTTGATCCTTAGACAGGTTTTGAGAAGTTTTTAAGTTAGCAACACATTGTCTGTGTTACTTATGATTCTACAACTATTATACCATCTGTTTCTATTACTCCTGTGTCTACGCTTTCTTTATACCATGCCCAGGTTAGCCTATATTGCTGCCAGGAAAATACATATTTTTCCATGTCATACTAGAGTTCTAATCTTCTATGGCTCCCCGTTACCTATGCCATAACTTCACACTCTTTAGTTTGGTATTTGTGTTTTTCCAAAAACTGGTCCCAACCTACATTTAATTTTTTCTAAAAGTTTGAATTGAGATTAGTGAATTATATGTTTCACTTATGCACATACTATGTTCTTGTCAATGTGAACATTTATTACTGTTTTCAAAACAAATATTGGATCTTCTTTTTTTATGCTATAAAAAAAAGAGAGCACCAGTCTGTGTTCTTTTCTCCTTGATGTTTCCCATAACCCTGCCATGCTTAAGAAACTTTCTGTTTTATATAATACTTATTAAATACCTTTTTTATAAATTTAAATCATGATACATGCTTAGATTAGTTTAATTTTGTTTCATTTGCATTTGTTAGATTTTAGACCTCTTCATATCCTCTATAATATGCAGCACACAACTTCACCTTTTGGGAGATGCATAAAAATTATTCTTTTCTTTTAACATATGTAGGAATAACTCAAGGAAATAATGAATATAAAGTTCTTAGAGAATATATTTTAATTTTGTAAATAAATAAATAAATGAAATCCTTCTGAAGCCCATTAGAAATGGGTTCCTAAATTTTTCTCCATTAAGAGAGTTACTTATTTTCATAAGGAGTAAGTTTTAAATACTTTTAAACTAAATCAATGGCATTTAAAGAGTATTAACATTTTTTTCTATTTATTAAAAACACATAGGAATGCCAATCCACAGCTTCTAGTCACAAAATGAGATAAAATGTTAGGTTTTTAAATTGATGGTACCAAAAGCAAAGAAATATGGCATTTATTTGGCCTTTGAACCTCATTAGAGGAGAAAATAATTATTTACATTACGGTGTTTGAATATCAAAAGCAATCTGTGACCCCACCAGTGTGAGAAACACAGTTTTAGAACTCCGTATTCCCCTTAGCTCTCCTACCAATCTAAGAGCAAAACAAAAGCAAATAATTAAACCGCACTTATTTTAATAACTTTGATCATTCAGGGTCCGGAATATGAGAGGCACTCATTTCCTGGAGGCACAATTGGCTAGTCTTCATTGTCACGCCCAAGATCCAACAAAGGAACAAATTTTGATTATTTTAGAAAACCCTAGCTCTAACATACAAGATATATCTATATCTTAATATAAGAAAATATTCATACTGTATTTTTAATAATAACCAATATATCATTTTCAAACATCCACTCTATACATGTATTATACGGAGAGCTTTAAAGAAGAAAAGTATACATGAGATTCTCAGTTCTGAGGATTTTACACTTAGGTGCCTATAATAATAAAGTCACATTCAAAACAAAATTAATGTATAACTTTAATATCAGAAAAATTAAACAGAGTGAACTGAGTTGGAGCTCTGAAAAACTGTGATGTTAAAAAGTTAGTATTATATTGCATCTTCTCTATTCTCATTACATTGGTTCTACAATGGCATTGTAAAGCACAGAGCTAACAAAAACTTCAGAGAATAAATGTTTTCTGTGGGCATTTTATAGAACATTAAATCATGGACATCATTATTTAAAAATTAACCAACTGACTTAAAAATTTTTAGTTCAAGATCTCCTTATCAGAATAGATATGAGGTTGTACTTTGATGAATCAGTTGCAAGTTTCTCCTGCTATGGACAGCATTTTACTAGACATCAAACAGAAATGACACTATGTAAAGATTTTCATAATTCAATGTAAAATATGATTTTAATTATGGAGATCTCACTGTATTTAACATTTTCCTCTCAATGCTAATTTGGCAAGCTATCACAAGTCCTTGAATGCAGAGGTACAAATTGCAAGAAGATAATGCAAACAGCACCAGCATGCTTTGCACATGAAAAGGTTGCAGAGAGTAACTGTCACTTCATTAATTTGTCATGAAGACCATATTGCCTGTAAGCGATGGTGGCTTGCCATCTCAGACCACTTGCAGAAAACAGCAGGTCTCTAACTCTAGCATTTGCTGAGGACTAGACAGTGGAAATAAAATTCCTAAATGAGCATTTTTGCAACAGCAACGCAACAACAGGAATCATTAATTAAAGTTGCTGTTGTAATGCTTACATTTTATAAATTTAAAGAATACTCATATTTACCCTATCTTCCTATTCCAAGAACTAATGGATATGTTCATAAATTATTAGAGATAACATACTGTCATAGTCATTGCCCCAAGGCCAACGTGGACAAAGAAAATGGGCAACAAAGCATTGGTGACATATAGAATTGGGAGGTACAAAGCATCTATCTCTTCATTTTTCTAATCCTTAAAAAAAACTCTGTTCAAGGGGTATGCAGCAGTAACATTGTCTTCAGCAGAAGGGGACACAGAACTTGTAAGAACTCAAATTCTTTCTAAAGCTCAAATTCCCCAAAATCAATAATTCTGGTATTTAGCGTGGTTCCCAGATTCTTACTATAAGCTTTTATCATTAGGTCACAGAGACCAGAGCTGAATTTCTTGCTTTTTTTTTTTTTTTTTTTTCTTTTTCCAGATCATACAACTACAAGAAAACCACATGTCCAGATCTCTGTTCCCTAGAAGGGTCATTCTGAAATCTATTCCCTGTAGCGTAAGCACAGTGAGCCTCTTTATCATCAAAATACAGTGTAAGATGTAAAGGAGAATCAATTTATATTTACTAGGTAGAACAGCTCCTTGTCACTGAGTCAAACATGTATTTTGAGGGAAAACATATTTTTAACAATTAATCGGCATTTAACCTAAAAACTCTCATTCTGATAAACCTCCATTATAGTAATTAAAGATTTATACGCATTGTTGATATTAATTACTCTTAGATACATTTTTAGTTACTTGCCAATAGGGATTAAGGAGGAAAATGTGTACATTTTCTTTAAGAGAGGGAGAACCTGCATTGCATTTAGTGTATTGGCTAACATAATGAAATACGAAGAAAGTGAGAAAAATAACTTTATGATTTACCTTATAAGGTTTAAACCAGTTTCTTAGAAATTTTCAGATGATACTAAAAAGAAAATGATAACCAATATTCTTATGTTTGCAATATTACATTTGTAATTCTAGTGGTTAATAAGAAGCACATAGTTCTGCACTTTACAAAGTGTTAATGATGACTAATCTTGTGCTCAATAATTATAAGTGATATTAAATTGGTTCATGTTAGTCTTTCTCCACTCATGTTTTTACTCCTATGTTTCTTTCTCTTTGTACACATCATCATAGCTATTTCAAAATGCAGTGTTCATCCTAGAAATATTTGAACATTTACCATGCATCAGCATTTTAAGCGTGGCAATGCATAATCACTTACAGGAAGGATGTTACTGTCAAGTGTCAGGCACAGATATATCTACAAAAATCATTATATTTCCATTTATTCATAAATAGTTTTTCTTAGCCCATAGGTCTCAAAAGTACACACACACACACACACACACACACATTTGTAATAGTATCACGTTAAAAGGTAGAGTAAAATAAAACTGTCGAGACAAATGAAAAATAGAATTTGGGGGTTTTGGGAGTTTTGTTGCTGTTGATGATGATTTGGGGTCAAATCAGAGGAATACATTTGTAACAAGAGGATTGAGGAGAGAGAAGGTGGGGATTTGATATTGAAAATCTAGCATCAGTAACAAGAGGCAGGCCAGAGTCTAAAGATAAAAAGGTGTAGAAGGTACATGCCTCAGATGGTATGTCCAGTAATCTTAATAATAATGACTACTATCCATTCTCCCACCCACCTTTAACTCCTAAGTATTTAGCATAAATTGGATAATGGTATTAGAAGTGTCTTGTGGAAAATAGAGAGGTCAATGTTCTAGTTTAGGTGAAGTATACTGAAAAGAGCTGGAAAACTAGGAAACTAGTGAAAGGACCAGAGCTTATTATTGAGGAAAGCCAACACAGGATTTCGGAGAGTGAGAGGAAGAGTTAGGACCAGGAAAATGTATGATCTCTGTTCAGATATTAGGTACATTCTGGGACATTCTGTAGTTAGAACAAGACACAGGCTATTCAAGGTAATGTCTTCTGAAAGCTTGAGCATGTGGGGGTCCTTGGGGCCCCATCAGCCCCTTAGTTATTCTCCTCCTAGCTGGGATTGATTTAGTGGTACTGTATTGAGATCTCAGGGCTGTTGCCACATCTTTGCACCTGTGGACAAATATCCCATATTTCTGAGTACAGTCTAATTTCCTTACCTCAAAGGTTCTTATTTTTGGCTAAGCATTAGCCAGGGAGCTTTCTTAAAATACTGCTTCATAGGTGCCTATTCAAGCTATTTCTTTTTACACTGCCTAGGTGATTAGAATGTGCCTAGGCGATTCCCTAAGGTTGGGAACCAATGTTCTATGTCCCTTGGCCAACTTTTGACCTCAGCTTGACCTGACAGCATACTCCACTATCAGCTTGCAAGACTTCTGAATCTCCCCAGAAACTATGTCTAAAGTTTACAGATAGCCCTGCCTCTGTCTCTGTAGAAGGACCTTTTGCTCAGCCCTCATCCCATCTGTTTTTTGATTCCAGATTTGCCAAGGCCCAGATGTGCCTTATGTAGAAGCTCACCTGAATAACCTCATCTTCCACCTCCCACAAAGATTTGTAAGATATTATTACAATAAACAACATAAATCTAATCATAGTGGTCTTCTATTTTGCATTTGGTGGTAAATGCAAAACATGTGCATTACAAAAAGATGTAAACAGTGTGTGTGGGAGGGTTACCTCCAATCACATATTTCTCCTGGTATAAATATAAGACAACTGGTTTTAGACATGCTACAATTTTTAGAGTTTGCTGTAATTTGGTAGTCTCCTACTGTGATTTCTGTAATGATTTGTGATTTTTAAGATGCCTCTATAATAGCAGTTTTATTTGATTCCACATGCATTTATTAAATATTTCTATATGCAAAGCCCAAGTTAAAAACTGTGGATAGTAAAGACAAGTAAAATGTGACTTTTGCTATTCAGGAGTTGATGCTGGAGGGAGAGGTATAAGTATCACTGAAGGCAGATGATGATATGCTGTCTATTTGAGGTATTGAAAGGAGCTGTGGGGAAAGGAAGGATTACTGCTGGAAGGAGGTTCCGGTAAAGCATTAAAGAAGAAATGGAAAGGTAGGATGACTAGAACTTCTACAGGTAGAAATACGGGGGCACACAGAAAGAGAAAGTGTGAGCAAACAGGAAGACATGTGAGGACAGAACCTGTTTAAGGAACTGGGTTCTACTTAGGCTGGAATGTAGGGCATTGAGCAGCAGGGATGTGGGCAGTTACTTAGAAAAGAAAGGCCTGGGCCAATTTGGGAATATCAGCTGATATGTGTTTATTTCATTTGCTACCGTGAGAAACTACTGAAAAGAGGCACATGGTTTACTCTGGACTGGGAGTTGGTTCTCCAAAGAGAAGGCAAAAGAGGGGCTTTAGAAAGACCACTGCAGAGATCCAGAAGAGAAGCCTGAAGAAGATGACCTTTGTTGAGTGAATGAACAGTGAATATTTCCCAAAAGATTATAAAGGGATATATTTTTTCTTATGAATTTATATAGGATACGGCTACATGTGCAGAGTGTAACACAGCTCATTATATTATAAGTTTTTGACTACTAAAACATATTTCAGAAAGATTCCTGTTTGTACTGAAAGATTGCAGGCAACAACAGAAAAAAAAAATTCAAGGGTACAAGTATGTAAATAAATGTTTCTTTAATTTTTCTTTTATGAAATAGTGTTCTCATTAGATCCTATATATCTGATTTGAAGACTATTTAATTAATATTTATTGAGTAACTACTATGTGCCAAGCTCGATATTGATAATGTAGTAATGAAGGAGATAGGAATGGTGCCTGTCCTTAAGGAATATACTGTCCTTATGTTATAACCATTATTATATCCATTTTTATTTTATGAAGACATTTTCATTTATTTCTTTGTTCATTATCCTTTCTCCCCTGTATGGTCTCTGGTTTGGCTTATCTTTCCCTCCCAAACATTTAGCCCTGTGCTTAAACCCAAATAACTTATATAGACTTACTAAAATTAAATATCATGTGACATGCCAAATGTTAAACTTATATGACTAACAAAGCACAGAAGTATGCTTTGGGGTACAGAAGGCATTGAGTTTTAAAAATCAATACTCTGGATAGTTATGTGTCACAGAGTGGCCTTAACCAAGTAAATATAAGACACATATCATGTTTATAAGTATTCTGTAATAATTAAAAAAAGAAGAAGGAAATGAATTTCTACAAAATATGTGTTAACAAATTTATGATAAAGATTTTTGGAATATATGGTGAAAATTTTTTGAAAGATGAAGAAAAAGGATCTTAAAGTTGGAGAGATGGCGGTAGGCAATGAAAAACTTTCCAAAATTATGTGAAATGCTTAAAGATCTACCAAAAAGTGAATTTCTAGCCAGAGGAATTAACTTGCAAAAGATACACTAAAATATAAAACATACCATGGGGAGACCATATCTAAATTCACCGTTGTCGAAAGTTTTCAGTTAAACCTGCTATTTAAATTTACCTTTCCTGAGGGGAAAAATGCCAGTGTAAAGGAAAGATAGGAAAAGTATACTTTGCACTATAGAGGTTTGATATTAATGGTGAAATATTTCTATTTATAATGTAAAAGAAACATAATTGCAAAAATGTTATTTTTAGAACTATAACCATGAAGTACATATACCATTATCTGAAAATTACCTCCATAAAGAGCAGGCCAAAATAGTTAAAAAATCATTAATAAACCATTTATCTATTCTATAAAAGTTGAGGAAAATCATTTATAATTTATCGGAATTTTTTTCACTCTTTCTGTTCATATACAGCCAAATAACTTCACTTTTCAGAGAATAAATTTCCCTTAAATATTAGGGAGTAAAACAATGAGACTATCATGTTTCCAATTCTTGGAAAAATATTTAATATGAAATTGCCCAATAAAAAGGTAATTTTAGAATTCAGTATAACTGCTTGGAAATATGGGGGGAAATTCCATGCACATTGGCTTAACTTGTCTAGACTGAAAACTGTGCTAAAATGGACATTTACAGAATTATTACAAATGGCCAACTACTTAGAAATTAATGCATAGCAGTGACAGCAGTACATTTCATGCCAGTTGTGAGATTCATGTAATTTCCTGCTATGATAATGGGTCACAGACACAGTAATTCATAGCAATTTATTATATACCTGTGGAGCACTCACAGTGATGGAAATGAAATTAACTCATGTCACTGTGGAACATATGCTAAGTTTTACAGATCTTCAGATAACTCAGTTTATTTTTTAACACGATAAGTGTAATTCCTGAAAGCATTTTTCTGAGATGTAAGCTGCTTTATAGCAACAATTTTAAAGCTGCAGCGACATCTTTGGCTGTTCTTCCCAGAAGGGTGGCAACCCTGTTTCACTGGAACATTTTTAATCATTTATCCATTGAGTATCTTAGGGAGCCCAGGTAAGGGTCTAAGCTCTAGAGACAGACAGACCCTAGGTTTGAAGCCTAGCTCTGCTACTTAATAGGAGGTTTAATAATAGACTATGATTGGACTTCCCTGGTGGCACAGTGGTTAAGAATCCGCCTGCCAGTGCAGGAGACATGGGTTTGAGCCCTGGTCCGGGAAGATCCCACATGCCTCGGAGCAACTAAGCCTGTGCGCCACAACTATGGAGCCCGCGCTCTAGAGCTTGCAAGCCACAACCACTGAGCCCACGTACCACAACTACTGAAGCCCATGTGCCTAGAGCCCATGCTCTGCAACAAGAGAAGCCACCACAATGAGAAGCCTGTACACCGCAACGAAGAGTAGTCCCAGCTCGCCGCAGCTAGAGAAAGCCCACATGCAGCAACGAAGACCCAATGCAGTCAAAAATATATAAATAAATAAAATAAGTTTATTAAAAAAATAAATAAATAATAGACTATGATTTAATTTACACAACTGTAAAATGGGAAAAATCATAGTAAACTCTTTCTAGAGATGTTGTTAACAAAAGTAGATCATGCATTTTAAACATCTGTAACAGTGTGCAGCACCTGGGAAGCAGTACACAAATGTTATTATTCTGCTAAAGTTAACAAAAAATGTCATTGGAATATATGGATTTTTTTCCTTATAAAGTAATAGGAATGTATTTTAAATTCAAGATATTTCTATTTCCTACTCTTACTTCATAGTCTAGAGATTCTTCAAATTTATTTAAGGTCGCCACAGTTTCTGACAAGTGCAATTTATTTTACTGTTTTGAAATTCAATAAATATAATTAATGACAAAAGTCGACTGACTATCAGACTGCTTCATATTTATATTATAAATGAGCCTGCTGTCTTTTATCTATGATAAATTTGCTATTCTATGTGGAGTAAAGTTTTGCCAATGTTATTCCACACTTTACTAGGTACTATAGTTCTATAACTTTATTAGACATTTGACTTCAATTCTTTTCACTATTCTTTTTAAAATAAAAAGTATATGATCTATCTGTATAACATATTAATGGACATATGTTTTAATAAAATAAAAATATTTATTATTATTATTACGCTTTTACTTCATACTGGTCACTGTGTTAACTTTCAGTTATGTCATGTCTAAATGGCGATGATAATAGTACCTTCCTTAGAGTATTGCTCAGTTGCTTAGTGGATTATATTGGTAGTTAATAAGTGCTTACATAGTTGTTACCTGCTAAGTAAAACAAATATTTATTAAGCACTTACATGTTACAAAATTGTTTTCAGGTACTACCATTAGGATAAAGGTGCAGAAGTCATGGTTTCCTGACCTTGAAAAATCTTAATTATAAGAATGGAAATATGTTTGTGTAAGCCTAATGTTAGACTGTCGTTCGTTCATTTAACAGAAATCCACTGTGAGCCTGGCACCCTTCTATGCCCTGGGTACCTCCTTCTCCATGGAAAAGATAACAATGAAACCACTAGTGTTTTCATAGAGCTTATGTTCTCCTTAAAAGAAAACAAAGAGTAAACACACACACACACACACACACACACACACACACACACGAAAGGTGAGGTGATGATAATCATTATAAAGAAAAACAAATGTGAAAACAGGCTAAGGGGATAGAAGACCTTAGGTGGGCTGATGAAATGACATTTCAAATAGGGTAGCCAGGGCTAAGTTCTCATTTTTTGCAGCCACTTGGATGAAGTGAGTAACCAGGCCTAGAGAATATCTGTGGATACAGCATCCCAGACTGAGAGAACAGAAGCCCATTGGCTGTGAGATTGAGGGTGGTGCTGTAATCAAGGCATAGCAAAAAGGCCACTGTGGCTGAAACAGAGTGATCCAGGAGCGAAGTGGTGAAACATTAGGTCAGAAAGGAAGTTGAGTATAAGAGCATTTAGGTCCCTGTTGGCCATATGAGGGACTTTGGATTTTATTCTCAGACAAAGGGGTGTTCAGTAAAGGGTTTGGCCAGAGGGGTGACATGATCTGATTCATGTATTTAAACGGTCAAGGGCTGATGTGTGAAAAACAAACTGTAAAGAACAAAGGCCTATGATGTGAGATCATTAGGAGGTTATTATAATAGTTCAAATGACAGAGGATAGGATATTATTGGTAAAGGTGGGGAGAACAGATTCTTTTGGTAGTAGATCCAAAGGACTTGATCTGATAGATTGGGTGCAGGATATCAGAGAAGGGTGGAGACTGCGACATACACCATCAAAGAGTGGCAACAGCCAATGTGAGACCAGAGAAAGAACAGCAGCCAGGAGGTGGCATATAGGCAAGAAACTTAAACATAAGTCGAATTTTGACTAGTGAGATTGGGTGATGATGGAGAAAGAGGAAAAATAACACATTCCAGGCAGAGGAAGCAATACGTAAAGACATAAAAACACAAAAATACCAACTGAGTTTGGGGATTATGAAGCTGCTAAAGAGAAAGATGAAGCTAGTCTTTCCTTGATTAATTTGACACGTGTTTATCAGAACTTGTTATGTGCTAGGGATTCTATTAGGTGCTGGAATTACAGCAGTGAACAAATGGTCGGAAATCTCTCTCTTCAGGGAGCTTACATTCTAGTAGGATAGACAGACTAAAAACATATGAAGATATAAAATTTATGTCTTCGTATATAGTGGTATTTTAAAAGAATGGCCCACAAAGACCTCACCAGAAAGGTGTTGTTTAAATAAAGGCCTGAAAGGATGGTTCATGACAGAGAAAGACTTCACTGGGCAGGTGATATTTGACTAAAGGAGAATGGGTACATCAGGAAAGAGCATTGAAGGCAAAGGAAATAGAAGTAAAAAGCCCTGAGGAGTGTGTCTGGCATAAAAAGCCGTACGGAGTGGAGTGTATCTGGAATGTCCTAGGAAGAAAGAAGAAAAAGAGTATGGTCAGGACAGCGGGAGGGAGGAGAAGAGTTGGAGGAGTTTAGGTCCAATACCAGGATCTGAGCAGAGGACTGAGAAGACCCGCCTTTTCACGGGAACACTCTGGTTGCTATGAAGAGAACAGTAGGAAATTAGAGGAGTGGACGTTGATCACGTGGATAGTGTGCAATGTAATTGAGGTTTTTCTCATCACTCAAGAGATTCAAACAAAGATCAGACTTAAGGACATTACTTTGACAAGAGTATTAAGGATGGGTTGGAGGAGGAATGGAAGGAGATGAATTAGAGATATTGTAGTTAACCAAGGGAGGGGTGATGGGAGCTTGTCCATTTTGTTCATTATTGATTCCCAGCACCCAACACGGTTCCACATAATCCATTTATTGAATGAGTAAATGAATGGGTTAATTTTTGAGTGCAAATAGTATTTCAGAGGTGAAACTCAGACTTGGCAATTGATGGATATTTGCTTTGAAAAAAATGAAAACCTGATAATGACTCTGAGTTAACATTTGATAATCATATTGACCATTTTATGAGGCCATTACAGTAATGGGCTTTCCCAGCAATGCATCATTTTATCCTTGCAAAACCCCTGTGCGGCAGGTACTATTATCAATTAATTCTACAGAAGAGACAAATGAAGCTTAGGAAGAGACCCAACGCCTCACCTCAAGTCACACAGCTGTAAAAGGTGAAGCTTGGATTCAAACCCAAAACTCTTCCATTACAAAGCCTTTCCTATCTTCCACTAATCTGTCTAGGTGACTTGGAAATGAATGTCATTAGTAGAGAGAGGCAGCAATATAGGTGGAAAAAGTTATGTGAGGAGAGGAACATTTTGTTTAATATAAGCTGAGCCCGATGTGTCAAAGAGAAACACAGACAAAGATGTTTCTAAACGTTGGAAAGGTCACCCAGAAGTCAGCAGAAAAAAAGGGTCTAAGAGTGGAAATTCAGATTTTGGAGTTGCATAATTAAAGCTTTGGAAATGATTAAGATGATTTTTAAAATACATAAGACAAAAGGAATTTTAGAAACTTAATTTTGAAATGCTTATGTTTAGAGATTAGGAAGAGAAAGATGAGCCGATGAAAGAAATGGAAATATAAAAATTGCTCTTTCAAAGCATTCATATTGAAATGTTCCCCACATCAAAAAAATTTTTCAAGTTAAGTATGGTAACTACTGCTAGAAAAGGAGCATTTACAGAGGTAGGAGTAGAACAAGAAGAAAACAAGTCAAAGATACAAGACGGGAGAGAATTTCAAGAACTTTGTATTTAATACGAAGAATAGAGTAAACAGCATATGGTCTGAAAAGAATGAACTGGTTAGCAGAAGGATACAGGTGACTTACAAAGATTTCTTTTTAAGGTAGCAGAGGTTTTTCCAAAACTTTCTGGAACTAAAGAGGGTATGGCAGAGAATAGGTTGAGGCAGTAATTGTAGTTTTTTAAAAAATTTTATTATTGAACAGAAAAGACTCAGTGATTCTCCAGAGAAAAAGCCTGGCATAATGGATTTTACCACATACAGGGACCTAGAGACTTTCTTCACAGATGAAGAAACTGACATCTGGAGACACATAAAAGTGTCCAATGTCACAATGCTAGGAAGGGTTCAACTTAGACCAAACAAGATCCAGGTCTTATTCTCAGTCCTGCATTAGTACCAATATACCACACTATCTCTGCAAGACAGAAAGGACTAGTTTTCATGTCAGTTTTGGTAGAGTTCTGATCCTCTAGTTATCTATAGGAAATTTTAACTAAAAGTTCCCCTCAGTTACGGGCAAAGATTGATGGGTTTGAAACAAATGCAAGGACATGCATTGCTATATTTTGCATTGCTATATTTTTAGATGAAACTTACTGCCTTATTAAAACTTCATTTTATAAGCCCATTAATCTCCTTTATAGTATGTTTTAACATGTTCTGAAATATTAGTATTTTTTAAAGAAAAGCTACCTTTCTGGGAGAATATTTGAGGATGGACTTAACCTTATTTCAATCCTGACTTAAAGACAACTGTAAACAAATCAAAAGTGATAAACATTCCACTGTGAAAATTATCATATGATTACAAAATGTTCTACAACATAGTATATTCTGTTTCATAGGCCAAGGTGAATGTGATTAGAAGAAAAAACAATGAAATAAATTGGGATTTTAAATAATCACATATCCAGGATTAGAAATAAGTGTAACACACGGGATTTAATAAAATATTAGGGGTGAATAAAAATTTAAACATTTTGAGAATGGAAAAATGGTTCAATATTATTTATCTAATATTTAGATAGCAAATAAACACACTGGAATAAACTTATAAAGCTAAGTGGTGTGTATTCAGAACATTATTTTGTATAGCAAAATATTACAAAGTAACTGATCCAATATAAAATGATCGAGGAAATTTTTCTAATGACAAATTAAATTGGGCAAAATATGTTTATGAAATTACAATAATTATTACCACAGTAATGCCAAGGCCACTATCAACTGGGAAAACAGTTATTAATTATCTTGAGAGCAATTCTGAACTTAAAAAAAATTTTGAATCCAAAAATAATAGCCAACTACATAAGTTACAGAGTTCTTGTTTTCTTTGTTCACAGTTTGACCATTTATTTATTTATGGTATCTCAAATGTTCCCATATCTTATAAATGTTCCACATAAAGAGAAGGTATTCAACATTTTAGTTTGTGATTTCAAATATTATAGTAATATAAACTACAACTTTGTTATTATATCTCTATTTACTATCCAAATAAATTTTAGTTCAACTGTCTACACAGTATTTCAGAGAATATTCAAAGATAAATCCAAAGTTTAGGTATAAGTAACAGATGTGTCAACATACATTTAGTAGAAAAAATTTTTCTAAATTCTGCTTCTAATTTTACAACTAATGATCAGCTTCTGCTTTCCTGATCAAATGTGGCTAATGCTGGTATATTTCAAAGCAGTCGTTTGTGCTGGATTAGCAGCAGGATGGCTCCTAGTATTATTTTCCTAATATTACATGATTCCAGAATCCTTCAGCATCTAGAGCTGTATGGCACCCAAAATGATAACATGTACTAGTTTGTTTTCTATATTATGATCCTCTTCAAAATATGGAACCCAAGTCAACTCTGGGGAATTAAGGAGGATTATAGTACTATATTGAAGAAAATCAATATTAACTACAGATTTGTATAAGTACACTGGAAAGAAAATATTCTGGTGGGATGTCCTAGTCAATTTTATACTCTGGTTAATGGAAAAGTAATTCTTAAATCCCACAACCATTTAGGTTGTTGTAAATACCATTTAGCATTTATTTCTACTTTATTATACATATATAATATGTATAATATGTAATATAAACCACTTTATAATATATATGATATATATAGTATATATATATAAAGTGTATATATGGTTGTGATTTTATATATAGTATATTTTACCCTTACTTGTATTCATTATCATAGTTTACTGTTTTAAAATCTTAGCCTTGTTGTTTTGAAGACAATTAACCCTTTATTCCTGTAAATCTGGACCCAAGAAGGTCCAGAGTACATCATTTTCAAGATAGCAATCATCCAATAGTATTATCGATGGTTGAATCTAAGTTAATGAACACTGTATAGTGTAATGTGATTCTTAGAATAAAATGCCTAGGATTCTCCTCTTGGATTTTGGTGTTCTTTCATCAGGCTTGCCTAGTCCCCAACATAATCATGCACTGACTATTTTCTATTGAGCAGACAATTTTCTAAGATTTGACATGTAGAATCTAATTCTCATAACTAACTTATAGGGTAAAAGATTACTAATACCTTCTTCCAATAAATAAGGATAGTAAGCTAACAAAATATTAAGTATGATCCTGTCAACACACTCTAGGAGGTGACAGAGAGAAGATTTGAACTTAGGCACTCTAACTCACAGATGATAGTCTTAATCACACTTCTCCATTGATTTAGTTTTGCTTATTTTACTTTTCCTTCTAGTGTTTATTATTATTATTTTTATTTGGGGGGTTTCATTCCAAAAGACACTTATGTGTCACTCTTACAATCATATAAAAATCAAAATTCCTCTTTTCCCTGCTCTGCTGTTTCCCAGTGCCTACACAGTGAGCTACTCTTTGATCTTTAAGTCCCAATTCATATGGCACCTGGTCTGTTAAGATTTCTTCCCTCCTGGATAAGCCTGAGTCCCTTGTTCCTCAGCTGTACATTTTCCATCACTTCCTAAATAATTCCACTATTGCATATATTACCTCTTACTGCAGCACTGATTTGCTTAAGCATTTTTCTCCAAAGAGGTTACATTTCCCCTGAAGGTAAATTTATGTCACCTTTAAGAGTACAAATTCTTTGTGCAGCTAAAGAATCTAGCAGAGTGCTTAAAAATTTATATACTTGCAGGGGAAGATGGTATAAAGTATAAAGCTGGTTGGGCATGATGGGGTCTCAAGGGAACCATGGTAAGCTAGAGAGTATATTAATGGTCTGAAGAAATTCCTCTTTAATTTTTCTTAAACACTGTTGTCTCCTAATCTGTCATAATATCTAACTGGGGTCATACAATAAATACTTGCTCAACCAATGAAGGAGAAACATTATATTTTAATTTTTCTAATAATAAAACCAAAATGAAACAGGAAAGCATTTAACCATGTGTTAGGGCTGAATTGTGTTCCTTCCTAAATTCATATGTTCAATTCCTAACCTCCAGTACCTCAGGATTTAACCATATTTGGAGATAAAGTCTTTAAAGAGAATTAAACTAAAATTAGGTTGTTAGGGTGAACCCTGATCCAACATGACTGGGTGCCTTATAAGAAGAGGATATTTGGACACAGACAGGTACAGAGAAAAAACTATGTGAAGACACAGGGAGAAGAGAACCATATATAAGCCAGGGAGAAAGGCCTGGAACATATCCTTCCCTCATGGCCCTGAAAAGAAGCAACCCTCTGACACTTTGATCTTGGACTTCTAGCCTAGAAGAAAATAAATTTTTGTTGCTTAAGCCACCCAGTCTGTGGTACTTGCAGCCCTAGCAAGGGATACACCGTGTAATAACATTTATGCAAAATTTTAAAATTTAACATTCAAATAAAGGTTACATTTTTGGTGCTTAGTTAATTGGTTGATTTATTACATTGTTTTCGGAAATTCCTGGTTCAAATATTTTCATAGATGTGCCTGGCAAACAGAATTTCAAAGAGAATTAGAAAAAGAATGTAAGACCTTTTATTATAATTGAACCAGCCTACAAAAATTATTTATCAGCATTTTCTAACAAGGGTTACAAAGATAAGTAAAGGAAAGTGCATCCTGATTTCAATAAAATGTATAAAATATATCGGAGAAGCATATAGAGCCTTTAGGTTAAGTAGTCATGAAACAGTTAAGCAGCGAAACCTTGAATGGCTACAGATGGAGGATGTTTAATGGTGTCGCACAGGAAGTTATCTTAGAGTCCAAGTTTCTGCACAATGAGAGACCTGCTTTCAGCTAAGACCTAATGTTGAAATTATGCTTCCAAATAAAAGGAGCTGAGTTTAAAATTTGTTTTCCGTTCTTATATCTGGGTAGAAAATAACAGGGCTATCACACAAAGGAAGACATAAAATAATAATAAATTGCAGAACATACTGAACAAAATTAATGTCTTCTTTTTAATGTCCTTGTTAAAAATAGAGTAATTACAGTGATATTTTAAAAAGAGCAGCTGATGCGGAAAAAATATTGCAAATTAAAGCAAGGGTTCTTTTTCGGAATAAAAGCAATTGTGTCAGGGAAGGTTGATATGCGGCAATGAACAACTCAAAGAAATATCTCTGAAAACCATTACTTTTCAAGAAGAGATACATGATTCAGAATAGAGCTAAGTTTATTAGTATAGTTTTCAGTACTTTACTTGGAATGAAGAATTGGGTATTAATACTAACACAATAAAAGTTTAGACTTTAATGGCAATCCCACATTATATCCATTATAGTCTATGGTATACTTCTCAACTCATAATGTAGGATCAATCATTTTTGTTTAGCCCTCTTTATACTCTTGAGAAAGACTCAAATTTATTCCCTTCAGAAATTTTCATAAACATTTTCTAAGGAGACAGGAATCCACTTAACTACTATACTCCAGGCACAAGCATCTGGTCTAGGTAGAACATGAAAGAAACACTTATTACAGTCTTACAGTCAATCCATTCAAAAGTATTTATTGAGGGCCTATTATGAACCAGACACTATTCAAGACTGGGTATAGAGCCAGTAGGGGAAAAAAAACAAACAGCAAAGCCCCACGTTCCATGGAACTTATTTTCTAGGGGAAGAAAGAGACCAAATAATGAAAAATCAAAGAGGGTAAAGTGATACAGTGGTCAAGAACCACTATGCTGATACACTGTTATGAGCAGAGGTCTGAGTGATGTGAGGAAGGAAACTATTTATCAAGATGAGAAGATTGACTGTAGGAGGAGCAGGTCTGTGGGAGGAATATGAAGGTATTTTGGATATATTGGTTACAAATGCCTACTAGACATCCAAGCAAAGATGGCATCAAGCCTGTGTCCTTGTGAGTCTGGAATTCAGAAGCACAATGAAGACAGAGATGTGATGTGTCAATATACAGATGGTCATATTGATTAGGAAATAACCGTGGAGAGAAGAGATTTGAAGAGTGAGGTCTAGAGTTCTTCATTTATTAGAAATCAAGAATACTGGGAGAATCTAGTAAAAGAGCCAAAAGAAAAGTGACGAGTAAAGCAAGAGAACTACAAAAATTATGCTCCAACACCAAATGAAGAAAAAGTTTCTAGAACAAGAAGATAATTAATGATAAGCTTTGTCAAACTTTCCTGCCACATGAGAAAGTTGAGGGTGAGAACTGAGCCACTGCATTTAGTAACATGGATGTCACTGGTGAGCCCATTATAAAATGAGATGTTAGCTGGCTTATTCCAATCTGGATGTGCTTCATCTATGTGTTTATTCAACAACATTTTATTAAGGAAGTATTATGTGTGAGTACTAAAGGGGTGAGTATGAAAAAGAATGAATCCATTTCTTTTTATAATTTAAATCATTAAATCACAAAACAAATGAAAACAAAATGCCACACATTAGATCATCTTCTTTTATATTATTAGAATAAAGTAAGCTGTTTTATATTGCCCATCAAAATTTTGTATTTCTTCAGATTGCTTGTTTTTACTTTGGATATACTTCCTATATGATTTAAAATATAATTGTCAAAGAAACAGAGTGAGGTGCTAAGAGAATTTTTGTGTTTATTAATATGTAATAGATTTATTTGCTAACAAGTCAAGAGAGTTGCTATATTGCATTCCTCAAACCAATCCTTTAAGTGATGCCACAGAGCTATGTCATGGCCAATTATCTCATATAAGTGCCTACAGTGACAAGGCTGTTACTTAATTTAGACTTTTCATACACACACATGATACATATCAATCAATATTTTCTATGATATTTACCAATTAATTCTAAGACTATACACAGTCAATCAAAACAAGGAAATATTTTTAGAATTGTACTAAGTCCAAATTCATCATTTAATTTAACATTACTTTATATTCACTATATTCATAAATGTTCAAGTAACTTTATCAATATTTATCTGCATATCTTATTCAATGTAATAATATTATATATTTACATATTTAAAACACTAATTTGATGTAATAACATAATAAAAGACCTCTAAATAGTAACTCAACAAAGGTAAGGCATTCACATGGAAATATTGGTGAAAAAACAATTAAAGTCTGTAGTACCCCAAAAGAGTAAATTCAACATATGAAGTGAGACTCTAAACTGTACACTACTGTTAAGTTCAATACACTTTCATGATTAATATAAATCTGGAAAAAATTTAATATTATTGAAAGAGGAGAAAATAAACAAAGCAGCAATCATTTTGCATGACATTACTCAGAGCTCTACAAAATGGGCACATAGAAAATTAAAGATTAAAAACATAGCCCAGGTAACAAAAAAAATGTAAACAAATTCAACAAACAGGTGCATAAAGTATAACTTCCTTGGTTTAACAAGTCTTTGAAATGGTATATTTCTACACAATGGAATTTTCTATGTAATTGTCTCTTCAAAACCTGTTTTTCTATTGTCATCTACCTAAACACTGAGTGCACTGTGGAATCAGTACTGCCAGGCTGAATGAAACTGTAAAAAGCACCAGCTGGCTGTATTCAAAATGGCACTTGTCCAGGTCTCAAATGTCTTATTTATATACAATGGAATTCTGCCAGCTGTTTAATATTTAGGGCTAATAAATATAATTGGCAGTACTACATAAGCACAACTAACAAAATATCAGAAAATACTTCTCAATGTGAAGTTTGACTTATTCTTATTTCATATAATTGAATTTGTGACAGTGGAAAATGAGTTTAAGCAGTTTTTCTTCTGAAATAATAATAAAAAAATCCTTTTTTTAAGAAAAAAATGTAAACTAAGCTGTAGGTGAGTTGTAAGCTTACCATCTGGTCTACATTTTATTAAATGGGGGGCATTTATTGATAGGGAAAGCTTACACCATTATACGGGTGAACAGAGGTATTTAGACAGGTCCCTGGGCCTCTCAGACAAGGTAAAGGTTATTAAGCCCTTGAGGAAGTCACAGTCTAGTGTCAAGATAGATTAGTATCTCATGATAATACAGTGAGATTCTACCGAGAGGTTTACATGAAAGTAAGATGGAGCCACTAACTGTACTAATCGAAAATGTAATATTGTGATTTAGGTTTTCATTTCTAGAAATATGCCCCTCGGAAGGAAGGAAGGGAGGGAGGGACAGAGAGAGACGGAGAGAGGGAGAAAAGGGCCTTTCTTGGGAACAAGAAAGGTTTTTATATGCTTTAAATTTGACTGATTGACAAGAAGGTGATCTTCCTCTCAAAAAACCACTATTTAAGATGGCAGAAATTCCACTCTCAAGTCATTATTTCAACAAAATCAGACTGCTTGTCCCTGCAAATGGCCGCATCCCTGAGTGTGAGAGTGTATCAAACCCAAACTGCCATTGCATAACAGTGTGATGATCGAAACCAAGAATGCTGTGATAGCATACAGGGTGGAAGGGCAGGCTGTGTGGAGAGTGTGAGGGCCCTCATGAATTGAAAAATGAGAGACTATAACCGGAGAAACAAAACACATTCTTCAAACCCCGCCTACTCCAAACTTCTCCCAAGTTTTAGCCCTAGAAAAGATGTAGAAGATACAGTCCTTTAGCCAACTCTGAAATATTGGGGAGGCAGGGAGTGAGTGTGATAAGAAATGGAACAATTGAGAGACCTGAGTTCTGTTTCTAGCAATGTCTGTGTGACATCTGGTAATTACTTAACGACCCTGAAGTCTCTGTTTTCCCATCTATTAGATATATATATCAAACAAAAGTCCCTTTCTGCATACTTAGCTGGTTAAATGCCTAATTCATCCACTAGTGATGGATTAGCCATCAGACAGATCAACATCTACCTAGGAAACAGCAAGTTCACCAAACTTTTAGTTTGTGGGGTTTTTTTAATTTCCAAAATCTAAAAAGATGTTTGATATATTCAAAAGAAAAAAATAAATAAAGTTATTTTCAGGGGAAAAGCTAGAACTTTGCTAACCTATCTTATAATTATATTACTGATACTGCTTTTACTTTGAATTACATATCAAAGGACAGCATAACATTTCTAGGTTTAGGTTCTCAGCCATACCCTGATAACAGGTGCACATACACGGTCATACGCTATCTTCACAACACACACAGGCAGATAAAGACAGAGCTCATAACAGAAGAATAATCTAGAAATAGGAAAAAAAAGCAAATAATAAAGTTGACTTCTATTTTAGACACATAGAATTCAAGAACATGCTTCCCAGGTTAGAGCTACCAATCTCCCTGTTGGTAATGGACACAATATTGGGGAGCGCTTGGATGATTTAATCCTGGGAGCAGTATTTCCACTCCTGTAAATAGTAATATCACTGCTGCTACTGCTTTTCCTAAGACCCGTATCTTCCCACCTGATTCTCCATCATCATCTTGCTATAAAACATCCAGGCTTATTAGAAAAGCAGGAGGAAAAGGGTAAAAAGATTCCATTTTCAAGAGGATTGTTTAATTTTTTATAGCAATCACAATGGATAGCAGGAATTCTGGCATGAAAAAATTTGAGTGTCATGAAAAATCTTTCACTGATTTTTTAAAGAGCTTTTTCAGCATATGTTTATATTTTGGATTATACTCTTGAAAAACATAAGAGTTTGGTTGTTCCAATGCTTGTTTATTTTAGAAGTCCTCTACTGACTGCTACTTTGTAATTTCTGCATATGCTTATTGAAAGTAGGATCACTTATGGCATATCTAAACTAAATTCATAACAACCGGGATGTAATTAGATTAATGCCAATATAAACCACCAACCCAGTGAATCGAGGTCTTTTAAGTACAAATCGAGTGCAATGGTTTTGATGCCACAAAATCCCTGTGGCCTGGAATGTACTAAGATACCATTGCTGTTCAGGGGGCTCAGTTTTGATGAAGTCACTCAAACAAATCAACCAGCCACTCAACTACTTTTACATGCTTATCCTCATGTTTGCTTCCTGAATGCAAAGGAAAATAACTCCCTAAGGGGAACTGGTTCTCTCAATTTCCAACTATCTGAGATTAAGTTGAGCAGGAAAGACTATCATCTTTTGCCAGTGATCTCTGTAACTACTTGGTCCTTGAAACATTTGAAGAATACCGACATCCTTAAAATTCCAAATGTTGCTCTGAATCAAGTGAATATTTTAAAAGGAAAAGGTCAAATCTTTAAAGAAGAGCAAGAAAAACTGACACATGAAAATGTTTGTAAAAATTACATACAAAACCTTTTTATATTCATAGGATGTTTAATTGATCATTTAAATTTCAATAATTTTATTTAATACACAGAATCTCAGACTTTTACAGTCATGATTACATACAAGCCTAGAGTTTTTCAGAGGAATTTCAGTTAGGATTCCAGTATAAAAATCTGTAGCTATTTCCCAATTCCTAAAAATGACAGCTACTTCATAAGTCACTCAAATATAGAGTTGAAAATTCAAGATTTCTTCACATAAAGTAAAAAGAACATAAACTCTTTGAAAACAAATCATCATAATAACAGAAAAGGACTAGAATGCATCTGTTTTCTTTAAACAAATTCTTTTTTTTTTAAAGTAGATTAAATCACCACAGAGAAAAATTAGTTGTGTGGAATGTGTGTGTGTGTGTTATGTGTATGATATTTCAGAACTTTAGACAATGATTAACGACTTCAGTGATAGAGAAAGAAAGGTGCAAGATTGAAAATATTAAAATATTATGGCCCTGTAGCTTTAAGACACACTGTGATCAGAATAATGTTAACATATCTTTAGGTATTTGATGGGGTGGCACAGTAAGAGAAGACCTAATTGCAGCCCTGAGAAAAGACCAAATCTTGCAGATCCCACTAACAGCATAATCCAACGTTGTCTTAGCTTGAGTTGTTATAAGAAATTACCATAGATTAGGTGGCTTCAACAACAAAATTCATTTCTCACAGTTCTTGAAACTTTGAGATGTCTGAGATCAAGGCACAAGCAGACCCAGTGTCTAGTGAGGGCTCACTTCCTGATTTACAGATAGCCATCTTCATTTTACATCCTCACACAGCAGACAGCAGAGAGAGACCATCTCTCATGTTTCTTCTTATAAGGGTACTAACCCCATTCAAGAAGCCTCCATCCTCATGACGTGATTACTTTCCAAAGGCCCACCTCCAAATCCCATCACGCTGGGGATTCAGGCTTTAACATATAAATGTTCAGGGGGACACGAACATTTACCCCATAGCAAGGACTATCCAAAATGGGATAAACACGCCTCAAGGGCTCAGAAAACATGTGGGGCAGGGGGAAATATATGAGATATTCAATTTATGTGTATTAATTTAATTAATTGTTTTAATTATCAGGGTACATCACCAAACAGTTCAGATGGTTTTAAATTATAATGGGACTCTGACTTCAAGAATTACCTTTCTGAATACTAAAAATAAAATCACATTTGTAATCAGTTTTCCTTTCAGGTTCAGAAATGTCCGACATTCTAACAAGTTTTAGTGCTGGCTTTGTGTATTTTAATCCAAAGACCAAGTTATTTATCATAGATAAATGTCATTAAAAACATTTTATCATTTTTTAAAAATTTTTATTTTAAAAATAGAACTACTATATGACCCAGCAATCCCACTACTGGGCATATATCCTGAGAAAACCATAATTCAAAAAGACTCATGTACCAAAATGTTCATTGCTGCTCTATTTATAATAGCCAGGACATGGAAGCAACCTAAGTGTCCATCAACAGATGAATGGATAAAGAAGATGTGGCACATATATACAATGGAATATTACTCAGCCATAAAAAGAAACGAAATTGAGTTATTTGTAGTGAGGTGGATGGACCTAGAGTCTGTCATGCAGAGTGAAGTAAGTCAGACAGAGAAAAACAAATACCGTATGCTAACATATATGGAATCTAAGAAAAAAAAAAAAAAAGTCATGAAGAACCTAGGGGCAAGACGGGAATAAAGACACAGACCTACTAGAGAATGGACTTGACGATATGCGGAGGGGGAAGGGTAAGCTGTGACAAAGTGAGAGAGTGGCATGGACATATATACACTACCAAACGTAAAATAGATAGCTAGTGGGAAGCAGCGCATAGCACAGGGAGATCAGCTCGGTGCTTTGTGACCACCTAGAGGGGTGGGATAGGGAGGGTGGGAGCGAGGGAGACGCAAGAGGGAAGAGATATGGGAACATATGTATATGTATAACTGATTCACTTTGTTATAAAGCAGAAACTAACACACCATTGTAAAGCAATTATACTCCAATAAAGATGTTAAAATAAATAAATAAATAAAAATTTTAATTTTATTTTTTAAATTTATTTATTTTATTTTTTGGCTGCGTTGGGTCTTCGTTGTGGTGCATGGGCTTCTCATTGCGGTGGCTTCTCTTGTTGCGGAGCACGGGCTCTAGGTGCACGGGCTTCAGTAGTTGTGGTGCACAGGCTCAGTAGTTGTGGCACACAGGCTTAGTTGCCTCTCGGCATGTAGGATCTTCCCAGACTAGGGCTAGAACCCGGGTCCCCTGCATTGGCAGGCAGATTCTTAACCACTGCGCCACCGGGGAAGTTCCCAAAACATTTTAAAACAAAGTAACATATACCATGTGATTTGTAAAACAGTAATGTGTAGATTTTTACATCATTATAAAGATGGTTTTGATCTTTCTAAGGTTCCCTAGGAAGAAGTGAGTGGAGAACATCTTAACTCCCTTATACTGTTACAGAAGTAGAAAGACAGGCTGAGTTTGTGTTGGTTATATCTCAATTTTCACCTATATTCTATTGCCAGGTAAAGCAAAAGAATTACACTCATGTACACACACAAATTTAATACCCATAATTTTTAAAACTTTAAGCTGTACTTTTCCTATTCAAATTGTGTACTGTATATACACTGACTTTTCCTTTTATTATTCAACAGACTTTAACATTTTCCTCTTCCTGGCATAATGTAAACTGTATCTTTTGAAACGACTGATATAAGTAAAATTCTACATGGACTATATGGAAAGTCAATTCAACTTCTATTCAAACTATAAAATCTCCTATACCGAACTATCAGTGCATTCCTACATCTTATTTTTAAAGGACACCCTGATACATTCAAACTTCAGTGACTGGGCTACTCTCCACGATGAAGTCATATTTTCTGTACTGCACAGACTACACTGCTAGCAATTATACATTCCTGAACTGATCTTTCACATATGTCAAGAGAATTTTATGAAAAAATGTTCTCAGAACGGCGGGATGATTGGGACAGTAAAGTGCCATCACTGAGTATGCCCTAGCTGTAGGAAATAAAGGCTGGCACGAGACCAGTATTTATTTTTCAATGAAAGGGGTTATTGGGGGAAGCTGATTAAAATCATGGAAAAGAAAAGTGGAGGAAAAGGAGTAGAAGAGAGGGAAAATTTATGATTGTATGGTCAGTAAATAAGAGAAAAATTATAGTGCAATAAAGCTAACATAGAATGGAAAATAAGAATTATCATTTGTCAAATGGTCTCTAAATGCCCATGGCTGCTTAAACAGTGTTATGCAGTATTTCATTAATCTTCCCAGCAACCCTTAAAGAAGGTACTAGTATTTTGCCAAGGAATAATAATTTGAAGAACTGGAAACCAGGTTTTACTTTGGAGACTATCACTCTACCATGCTTTCAGTGCCAGCTTTTGGGACATGTGATCAGTGCAGCTGCATGGGCCTCTGTGCATAAAGGGGTCTGCATTTGGTTTAATGCTTTGTTGTCATCAAGTTAAAATTGTTCATAATTTTTGAACATGGAATTTTCTTTATGCCCCATACTTCTTAAATTATGTCACCAGTACTGATACCTTATGATACCTTATAATACTGGAGAACAACATTTAAGGAACGCTTATTGACTGAGGCACTAAAAATTTAGAAACTCAAACAGGTTTAAGACACACGGTATTGTCTCAACATCTCTCCCCACTATTAACTCCATCACATTGTCTTTTAATTATTTTTCTAGTTTGTTTGGCTGCATCCTCTTCTAAGATGGGTATTTATAACCTATCAAGTAGGTCCACTTAAATGTCTGTCTCTTCAAAAATTTCAATCAGTGTACAAAACTGAACTATATGACACAGTCTATAATTGCTCCCTTTTGCTATAAGAAAAAAAAATTCTTCAGTAAAAATCGGAAGATCCAGATAGTATGGCATTATTCATTTATTTAATATATCTTTGTTATATGTACTCAGCTAGATGTAAACTCCTTAGGAATTTTTCTGTGTTCTTCAAAACACCTCATACAATTTTGAGGACAAGGTAGACACCAATAAATACATGTAAATTCAGTGAAACTCTAAAAAGAATGAACTGCAGTACAAACAGAAACAGACAGATTAAGGGAGTAGTTTAAATAACAAAACTAGGAGATTATTTTAAGTCTTTCAAACACAAATTGCTCGATTATAATATAGGAGCATTAGTGTTTCATACAAAGAAGCATTTTCAAAACTGTGAAAGCAAATTTTAATTACTATATGTTAGAGAGTATGGAAAATGTTCTGTTTAAAGTGGTTAACCATTCATTTGGTTTGTCCATATCTTGGTCAAGAGACTGTGACAAAATCTCTCTTTTTTTCTTTTTTTTAACTATGGAAATTATTTTAGCTCCTCCTATATAAGTAAGTCTTAACAAATTACACAAACTGAACTTGCTGGAGTATTTCCATATGGATTTCACTTGCAAGAAAATGTTTTTCTTTCATGTAAAGTACAGGTTTACCACCTCAGAGTTTCATGGAAATAAGTCTTTTTTTTCCCCCCTTAAAAAATAATGACAGAGAAAAATAAATGACAAAGCTGGAGTCAAGGAATCTTGGAAACAGTCCAGTTGTTTTATCAGCTGCACCACAAAGCAAGCAAACCTTAACCTTGCTTGGCCCTATAATGCTACTAAACTGCTGCTTTTCATACTTTGCATTTTGCATATATGAGCAAACTCTCCTCAGTTTAATATGCTGATTACTGTAAAGTAAGCATAATGTCAAAACAACATTTGACCCAAAGCATCATAGGGCTGTGGCTTTCTAACCATAGCTCCTGTCACATGCCAGTCAGCAGATATACACATTATAAATTTAAGGGTATGGTCTCATCTTTCTTTTTAGAGAACTGAGTGTACAGCTGCGAAAATCAAGAGAAATTAACTCCTGACTCAGTTTCTGGTAGAGTGGAAAACTTACAAAAGATAGAAACATCGGGATTGGAATTGTTTGAACAACAATGCATAAACATTTTCACATTCAAGCCTGGTCTAGCTAAGATATTTTAGATATACGGAAGAAATGGGAGGGCTGTAATCGAGACTCTTTTTTGAATGCATAGCTGTTTTGATATCTTATAATTGGTTATAATCTACCATGCATTTGTAGATTTTTAAGGAAGAAATTATTCACTCTGCCCTAGAAAAACATGGAAACAAAAAGAACAGGTTTCCCAAACATCTTCAACTACACATCACATTGTTTTACTGTAACTTTTCTATTATTTGATAATAGGAATTAATAGAAATAAATAAACCATACGAGCTATATTTCTGCATGTTCAGACATTCAAATTACTTACCCTCTAAGTCTCAGGGTATTAAAAAGAGAAAAAAAGAAAAACTGCTCTCAGTGAGACACTGATTTCACGCTGTGACAAGCTCAAAAATGAAAACAACTACACACATGAGAGGGTTTTTCACCAAACCGCAGCACTAAGCACAAATGAAACCCTGCTGGGAACATGTATCTACAAGTGTGAGTGTGTTTGACTTGGTAACACGGGTTTGTGACTCTATGTGTTAATAGGAAAAAGTAAAAAAGGAGCTAGACAAGGATTTCATTGTCCACGTTTTTTGAAGATTTTTTTTTTTGGAGTTAGACTTTAAAAATATTGGCAGCATTTGAACATAACACTTAGCACTGGCTCAAAGGCTGTCTTCACTACAGTTAACCACATAGTTCCCTGCTCTGCCCCATCAGGGACCTCAATCCAAACAAAAAAGATGAGAGAAAGTTCAAACTTTTTACTTTTACATTCTCCTTGGACCAGCCTGGACCAAAGATCATAAAGAGACTCAGTATCGATCATATGAATTCCTTCTTCTTAGATGATGGAGTGTGTGTTCTATTATTTCAGAAATAAAGTCAGATGGTAACTCATTCTTAGACCTCCCCTCCTTTTTCTTTAATTAGACTTACTGAAAATCCCTTCTTTGATAACCCTGTCTACACCTCACTCCAATGTGATAATTGAGGGAAGGATCAGAGGTAGAGAGACCAGAGATCAGCATTACACTAGGAACAATACTAGAGACATATTAATTAGACTCCCAAATCATTTCTCTTTCCAATATCATTTCACAATTTTTGTTTGGATCGTTGGTAAAACATGAAAATGCACATGAAATAACTTAACATTGGAAGAAATCAAAATAACATTCCTAAAATGGCTGCTTATAGAGGATAAAGAAATTATTTTCTTCAGGTTAAAAAAAGGGAGAATGCAAATTAATTTTATAATAAAATATAAGTGATATATTTTGAAAGGCATTACATATTAATAATACATTACACCTGTAGTTTCTATACCACAAATATTTATTGACTATCTTATTATGGTATGATATACCCTGACCAAAAGCAATAAAATTAGGACCTTAAGCACACAGAAAAAGTTTTAGTCTCAAGATTCAGATGGTACTGACAAGCAGCAATTGATATAAAATATATCCTTTATTTTTTCTTTACTTATCCCTAAATATGAAATTTTATTCATCTCAGCAAATAGAAGTTAAGGTATTCAAATGTTTTTTAAAATGTGGCTCCTTTAAGATGTAACAGTCTTGAAATTATCATTTTAAATATCAAATTGTATGATTCAAAAATAATTAATAATACCTACAACACAAAAATCCTTAAAATATATTTTCCAATACATGTAAAATAACTAAAGCAAGGTCTATTCTAATCCACGAACTTCACAGATACACCATCTACAGTAATAAATGATGGATTCATAGGGGTCACTATCTCCCAAGGTCTAAAAGTTCAGAACAATAATTTCTTTTAAAACATTTGGTGCATCTTTGCAAAGACATATGACTCCACAGACAGGTTTTCACTTCTAATTCCTAAATCAACCATAATATATGTGAAATTATAAGTTATTTAATAGCATTCTTTTATATATTAGTCCTATCTTTCTACAATGAAAACTGGAACATCCAGACAGATATTAAAAATATAACTTGTAATAAATAACTTAAAAATGAATTGAAATGTTCACATATTAAAAAAGGCTACATGTGCCTCTTGATTATGAGCCCTCAAAATATTGTTCACATCTAATTAAGAGTAATTTATGATTCATAATGCTAAAGGAAGTACACCTTGAGGTGGTTTAATAAAATGATTGTTCTCAATATTTCAAGACCATCCATATACAATATGAAGTTTCAATGCTGGTTAAAATATTGGTTTCAATATTTTGGTAAAATCCAAACTAGAAATATACTTGATTAAATAGATATCAATATAGTCCACATTTTGGGATTTTCCTCCAATACTTTTATTCCTTTTGGGGAGTATTGTTTTCATTATCTTTGACATTATATTTTTGCTTTATGCCTCAAGTTTCTTTGGAAAATTCTGGGTTTCGTAAATTAATCAATTAATAACATTTCCTTGAATTGCACAATATCTAAATGGGAGAGAACTAAAACGAATAAGGGAAAGAGAAGTGGAAGAAGAGAAAATAAAGTAGGCAGCAGAAAACACAGAATACAAATATAGAACACACAGACTGCTGTGGACAACACGACACTTTAAATTACCCACAGGGTGATGTACAGCATGCTGTGATAAAAGTGTGCATGTAATTTGCAATTACTAATTTGAACTAACACTTGATTATTTGCTTTTTTTTTCGCATTTTCTGGCACTTTGAGTGGCTTTTCAAAACCCTTTTGTAACAAACCAAGTCTTAAACCTAATTGACAATTGCAAAAAATGTTGACAAAAATGAAATCCAAAGAGAAAGGGAGAAAGGTAACCCTACCCATCTGCACTGTGCTGTCAGCCTGTGTCAGTCTTTGAAGTTGCTGACTGAAATCTTACCAATTGGGGAGAGAACATCAAATCAGAAAAGAGAAGGCAGATGCATGAGAGAGAAATCTTTTTTTACTGATAGAGTTCCAAATGCGGACAGGCAATCCAAGGCATCAGACTTGCAGTCGCTCCTGGAAGCCCCCCAGAGATTTCAACACTCAGTTGTCAGAGCACACCAAGGCATGCACAACACCCAGACAAGTGTCTGTTGCAGACCTGCTGCAGAGAATTGCTGGCAGGTAGCTGGTAGCATTCTGCACATGCTTAGAGGTAAAAATGTCTGTTATAAGCTATAGAATCAGATATAAGAAGAAAAATTACCCTCAGTATTTAGGAAAATTCCAAATGATTATGAAAAGTGGTACACCTCACACACACACACACACACACACACACACACACACATGCACACACACACACAGGAGCCCTTTATGCTATCTACACGTAGGCAAGTGTTTTTTGTTTTGTTTTGTTTTTTATTCTCAATGTCTAGAAAAATCTTGTGTATGTGTGTAGATACCTGTAGATACCTGTATCTGTGTTTTGTGTATATTTGTTGTTTGCATGAGTGTCTAAAACACTAAAAACAATATTTGTATGTCTTTAATTATCATACAAATCAAAATTATATATTTTGAAAGTCATTTTTGAATTTTATTTATTCCCTTCATTCATTTTCCTACAGTGCATTCCAAATAAATTCCAAGTAACTTACACAACAAATTCTGACAGTGAAAATATTTTATTATACATTTATTTATATATTATAGTTAACTACATTTATAACACGCCTTGCTCTAAGCAATATTTAAGGCAGCTAATATGTGTAAAGCGCTTTACAAAATACTGTCACATACAATTCTGTGAGATGTGTTATTACTCTCATTCTACAAGTGAATTTACTGAGAGTAAGAAAGATTGAATGACTAGGATAAGAATAAAGAGTCAGTGGATAAAAGATATCTCCAAGGTTTTTAACTTGGACATAATCTTTCTACTGTGCCATGCTACTGATATCCCCAAATTGGACTGCATTGAGATTTGCATCACAAACACAGAAATGGAATAAGAAAAGGCTGGAAGATTTAGTTTCTGTATTAGAATATTTAAAATATCTCTCAAAACTAATATGGAACTTGAATATAAAATAAGAAAAAAGTTGCCCTCAAGTTGGCATCAATTGGAGGTGGTGGTGACCAAAACAAAACCAATTTAAAAAAAACAAAACAAAACAGATTAAACTGAATTAGAAGGAGAAATTTAGTCCTGGAGAATAGAATAATCATGCCCTCCTCTGCTTCTCTCTCCACCTTCTTTCATCCTCTCCCTCTTCCCACTCCCCCCCTTCCTCCTCTGTCTCCTCTGTCTTCTCTTTTTTAACACGAGGAATGTCGGAATACAAGAGAACCAGAATAAAATCATAGGCATGGTTCAGAAACCAAAACGAAATTTTTAGAAAGCAGCTTTTCCTTTAAGGAAAATATTTTAACAAACTTGTAGGAATAAAATATTTAAAATGGAATAATTTTGCAAACTAATATTTAGGAATAGTGATTTTACAAGTCCATTAGAAGAAAACAAAACTTTACTATTTCAGTAGAAGATTTTAAAAAGTTAATATTTCAACATGGTTCAAAATAAACCTCTCTTTCTCTCTCTCTCTCTCTCTATATATATATATATATATTTGCCCATTCCTGTGTTTTAGTATTTAAAAATGATGTGCTTTAATAAATAACCAGTAACTATATTGTACCTGTAAATCACAACTTTAAGTGAATAAAGTTGTCTAGAGCTTATACTTGGAACAGATCTTGCAATCTGAGTATGGCTGGTATAAAATATATCATAAAATATTGACACTTTTCCAACTTAAAGGAGTGCCAAATATTCCTGGAGAAAATTGTACTTGTAAACACCAATCATTTTTACAACAGTTTAAATTATCGAGTGCTGGCACTTGTGACCCAATTTGTTTAAGCATTATTTTGGATCACATCAAATAAAAAGGGCATATTTTCAAAGACAACATTCTACTGCCAAATACAACCAACTCATGTTTATTTCTTCAGATGAAAGGTTCAGGGTCAAATTTTAAAAATACTATCACTTTTTTTTTCCTTACAAAACCTATTGTCATCAGATTTTCAAAGCTTGGTTTAACTGAAAAAGAATTATGCAGGACCAGAGAATGATATTATATGCCTCTAATTAAACTGAGACAACAAAACCAGTACCACGAAATGCTGTCATGTTTTTTTTTTTTTTTTTGCAAATGCTGTCATTGTCAGATTTACAAAGCTTGATTTGATTTTTTTTAAAAAAGCAGGATCAGAAAATCTTATAATTATTGGCATTTGATTAAATTGACTAGTGTAAGTTCTCTCCAAATTTTCTGCTTTTATAAAGTATTACCAGCTCTACAGACATCATACTCTGATATTTGTTTTATAGTTTCATCTGATGCTTAAGAAAAAAGGAATCAGTTTTCATCAAGATAGGTGTTTCCAAGACTGTTGGTTCCAGCTTATAACTTGAAAATTAAGGGTACCAATAAATTCTAATTTGCATTCAAGACAGAGATTCTTAGAAAAATGGTGGACTTGCTAGAACATAGTGCAAATATACTCTCTCCAACCAATGTTTCCATAATTTTACTTCCTGAAGTGATGTGCAAATTATATGTGAACACACTGTTTGGAAATGGGTTAAAAAACAAACTCAAACAGACCCAATCTACCCACAGATAAGTTCATTGCATTTAACTGTAAATATTCTCATTTCCTTAATAAAAACCGTACTGAAATACTCATAATGGCCACACCCACATTCTGCCTCAATCAGTTCTATTCAGAGTTCCTCCTGACTGTGAAGAAGACTCACACACTTCTAAAGACAGGCATTATCATCTTTATTTCATTGTTATATAAATTTATGAGAACACCTAGGGCCAAGGAGAAGGTAACTACTACTGCCACAAAAGCCCTAGCTTCCTTAATATTTAATTTGCAGTTTTCATGGACAGATTCTATACATAATTTTTGACTATTTATCAAACATAAACATAAATTGAAATAAAAACTATTACAACTCATCTCGGTTACTCATTTTTCTTACAAACATTCTTCTTGAGTTTGTTCTCTGTGGTAGCTGGAGAATGTTTTCTTGCTTCTACCTTCAATACCAACCCTTTTCCTCCAAAACACACACCTCAAAACATACACATGTGAGGTCACCTGAGAACAGGATGCCACCAGACTGCCAGCACTAACCACCAATTTTTTGAAGTCAGTCTATGTGTTATTGAACACTGTTTAGGAAACATTAGCCCATGTTTGAGGGGAATCATTGTTTTTTCCTTAAACTGTGACAGTATTTAATTGTTTTATAGTTTAAAACTAACCAATCTAGGTTTAAACCTCAATAATTGCTTAGACTATACTTATTTTAGAATCAGCCTGAATAAAAGTTACTTGAAAATTAAGGGTAACTTAATAACTAACTACTGCTTGGAATATTATAACTAGGCTGACTGGAAAGTAAGCAGGGGCAGTGCTCATGACCAGGTTTTAAACACAGCTTCTCCCTCCCTAGCAATGCAGCTTAAAAGGATGGCAAAAGTTACTTTTAGAATTATTGATTTTACACAGCTAATGAGAACTCATATATTTAACGAAAAGTACACAAATAACACATTGTACTTGTTCCTTTGTAGGTTTTAATTTTCTGTGGAATATTAAATTAACTACAGTATAAAACATTGCTTAAGTTGGAAAAAAATCACAAGATATAAAATGATGAAACAAGACTGAATTTACGCTCTCAATGGACTTGACAAGTGACTAATTTGCTGTGAGAAGTATTATATCATTGAAGATTTATTGCTTACCAAGAGCAGAGATATAAAATGCATTTTTGGCTTTTGGACTTTTCTAAATTAATTTATATCTATAGACCATCTCTGCCAAGAAATGTTCTGTAGGCAAAACAAACAAAAAATACAAATTAGGCTCATCTATCATCAAATTCAATACTTGATGCATCTATATTTTCATAGTTCACATGATATGGCGCTTGCTTATGTAATATAAAGTAGCCAAGGCTAAACACAAAAAAACTCATCACTTTTTTGTCAGTGAATATGTTTATAAATATATCTATATCTACCTATATACATATTTGAAACATTTTTACAGGTTCTGAATGCTCTAAACTTTTTATAATTTAGAAAACATTTATAATAGCTTTCCTTCATTAAGAATTTTTTAACTTGTAAAAATTACTCAAAACCTTGAATCAATTTATAATCCCAAGTTCGGGTTACTCTGGGCACTAAGATGGTCTAAAATGCCTCAAAATATTGTTTTATAGTATTTACCTTTCTTTTCACTACAGAGAAGGAAGACCGTTTTATACCTATCAGCACATAATTGCATAGTAATTGATGTCCTATTTTTATTAACAATATGGAATAGATAACTTTTCTGAGTAAAATATTAATGGTCACTCATTTTCCTTTTACATATATTTTTTCATATAAAATCAGTCCAGTGGTAGGGAATATGTTCTTCCTCTTACAGTTATTTTTTCCCAGTAATTTTGCATATATTTATTCTAATAGCTTCCCGTGAATCCACTTGAGTGACCAATGGAAAGGTTAAGTTGGAATATGAGAAAGCATTGCAACTAATTAATATGTCAGAGGAGTATAGTCCTGGCCAAAAGAGTTAATGAAGCTTGCGAAGGACACATGTGGGCCTTTTGTAACGCAGGCCTGACTGTACAGCCTCGTTAGGTTAAATTATCTGTCAGTTACTGGCCAGTTGGCCACCACCTGGCTGCCTAGGCCAGTCTCTCCCCGGTCCCCAACAGCCCTCTTCCCAGCTCTCAATGGCAAGCTGCTGCCACTAACCCTCTAGAAGCCTCTGACAAGGTTTGGGCACACAATGGGCTCCTGACAAGTGAATGAAGGGCCAAGGCGACACTCTGAATGGGGAAGATTTTCCCCATTTAAACCGGTAATGTTCACAACAACACCCATAAAAGAAAAAGCCCATCCTTGGTGTCAGGCCATTAACATGTATAACAATATGCTAATAACCTTCTACATTACTTTCAGTTTCCAAGGACATTTAAATACATGAATTGATGGCTTCAAACTTAAAGGGGTGGATGGGGGAGGAGAAAGGAAGGGGCAGTTGGTTCGGGAGGAGAAACAAAAAGCGAATGGGAGAAATTGCAATCTATCTCACAGAAAACTGCTTTAAAATGCCTTCCACCCAAACAGAGGGCTTCTGTCTAAGCAGAGATTACAGTCAGGCTCACACAGTGCCCCGAGGGAAATGTTATCAATGACATGCACATCTCCATGAGCCTTGCATTTAAACATGACTGTTGCGACCAGGAGGTGGCAATTTTATTTTTAAGTGAAGCCAAGGACCTTTGGTTTTACGGTTGTGTGTTACCCTTCCTTCAACTCCCTCCTTTGGGAGGATTTCCACCGTACTGTGGCAGAGCCTTGACCATCTGCCCAAATAACAGACATTTTTGGGGATACTGTGAAAAATCATATCATAAGAAAAAATAATGCCATTTTGGAAACAAGCCCTGCCTGAGGTTGTAGCCTGAAGCAATTAAGAAATTAGTGAAGGAAATAAATTATAAAAGACATTTTCTTGCCCATTATGTCATCATTTGCCATTTTCTTAGAATAAAACAAATGTGAGATGGAGTCTTATGTCCCACCATATTCACTCAACATAAGCCTCAAAACTAAATATCAATTTATGTTATAAGAAAAAACCTATCATACTCACCACCTGCTACATTTTATGTCAGAATTCACTGTTTCTGCCTTAAAAAAGACAGCAACTCTTTCTTTAGTGCTGATTAGTGATAATCAATTTGAAAAATTACTGTTCTCATAGATTTCAATATTGGGCTGTTGCCATGAAATTGAATCTGCCTGGCTTCCAATGAGAAAAGGCATTTGGTAAATATGATGTGCTTTTTAAAATCCTGTCATAAGGAACTTAACAGGAATGGGTAAACCTCTGGTATAACATTTCACTTTAATTTAGAGGGTAAAATGCTTCCTTCTTTATACAGTTTTTGAAATAACTCATAAACTTGGAGCATTGAAATCTGCATGTAATGCAGAGGCCAATTTGTACCAGTCTGCAAATAGGTGCCCATGTGGTGATGCTAAACAACCCCTTTTTGTAGGGTCAAATCTGTTAAAGGGTTTGCTTCGCTATGCAGCTGAGAAAAAGTATCAGAATGCAATTTTTGAAACAGGGTTATAAAAAGTAAACATTTGCTTTTCATGCTGTAAACATCTTTTATTTTTAATGACCCGTTAGGCAAGTGAACTACTGAACTTAATTCTAGGTAACAGTAACAAAAGTAACCGTAGCAATGTGCATTCATGTATTATTTTGCAAGAAATCTTTTCTTGTAATTCAGATTTAGGATTCATTCAATATTTCTATTTGGGCTCAGGATCCCACTGTTTATCTTCTTGCTCTACCTTTAGTAGAGAGAGGTGTTCTTGAGGACACACAAGCAAACTGTAGAAGATGGCAGTTCACATGCCATCAGCTCCTTGGCCACATTTCACCCCCAAAATGTGTGTATTCAAAGGACCAGGGGATACCTCCACTACCAGAGTACTGCTGTTCCATTCCATCAGGATGGAGAGCCAGAGTAAAGTGTCCTTGAAGGCTGGTAATCCAATATAGTAAGCTACTTATGAATAAAATAAAATAGACTAAGCCAAGGATCCCCATGTCTCAACATTAGTATTTCTACTTCTGTAATGAAATCTTCCTTTTATGAGGCTAATCTCAATATTAAAGTTTACTGATTTCCAAAATCACTCACTTGACTCTTTCCATCACCACCAGTAAGTAGCCTTATGTGATACTCTAATTAACAAAGTTCTTCAGGAAAAGCCGACTCAATGCTACAATTTCTATCAGAAAATGTGAATCAAAACCAAAGTTAAGATTGTGAACTATCATTTACATCTCAGCAAAACAAGCTGTGTTACATTTGGGTTGTAAACCAAAGAATAAAATGGCAGAAGAACTAACTTGAAAGGAACCTCTTTTTTTATGGCCTAGTGACCCTGCAAAACAGTTTTTCAAGTTCAGGGACACAGCATTCAAAACACATGATACCTAATAATACACAGAAAAAACCATATGGTGACATATGTGCCTTTTTCTTCTTCATTTGGGGTAAGAGTTGCATAAAAGAATTGTTTTATTATATACAAAAATTAGCAAATGAGTAGATATATTTTATGTGTAGATTATTTAAGATTGTAGTTTATCCTGTATATAAAAGGCAACATCATTTAATTATTTCATCATGGTTAAAAGTAATAAAGAATAATACAATTGGATTAGACTTAGCATTTCAGAAGCATAGCTAAGGTGCAAGTAATATGTATAATATAAAAATATATATTTTCTACCTGAAAAAGTTATACTGTTTTCACTGCAAGCTTGAATATCTTAAGAAACTGTTTTAAAATAGAGAAAATAACATATACCATTGGCAGAGTAATAAAATTCAACTAGTATAAATTTCAAAGGTTGTCTGGAAATTCAGTCTTTTTATACTTTTAAATTACTTTATGGTTTTAGAAAAAAGAAGTCTAATTTTGCATTCAGGTGACCTAAATGGGCTGAAGCTTTTTCATTAAAACAAAGATTGTCTGGCTGTTTGTCCAAATCTCCAGCCAAGAGGCAATTGTTGTCTCCAGACAGAGACAATTGTTGGTGTTTATTCTACTGAAAAATGTGAATATATTGTGTTTCTGAGTATTTGCTTAATTAACAAAGGAGCTTTATACAATTTATGGACAATGAATTAAAAAGATAGGTCTCTAAGACTCCTTTTCTTTAATTTTTCTGCTAGTTTTATCTTCTGATAAAGATAAAACTGCACGAGAGATACTCAACATTTTCTATTTCAAACATTTATCTATTACAATCACTGAAAATTATTATTACATACATACAAATATCATTATATATAAAGATAAGGCTTCTTTACTTAGCAATAGGAATTTAGCATGCAGCAAATATCCATTTTGTTCTTACTTTCTAAAAGAAATATGTAGAAACATACATAGTATTCTTATGTATTAATTATTTAAAATTTCTCTATTTCAAAAAGCATTGCATTTATTTCATTATCAGTACATCTTTTTCTTAACTACAGTTATGATATAATATACTAAAAACTAAAAGAATTTCCATGAAATTAAAATTTAAAGGAAGTTTCTTAATTAAGGTGAAATTATATTTGCTTTATATTCACCACAGTTCCAACTCTCAACAATGAGCATGCAAAAATTAGATATAAATAAATAAATAATGTAGAAGTTTTATAGCAACAATTTTTTAAAATTTTATTTTTGGTTTGTTTTTAATCATAGTCTTCTTAATGACTGAAGTCTTTAGAGAATGACTGAAAAACAACCTATAAAAATTACACACACACACACACACAAAAACAACACAAACTTTCTACTTTCAGAGATCCAATAACAAAATACCACAGTCGCCAAAGTTATCTGCTTCCTATCAAGACCCATGTTTGGCACAAGAAGTATTCAATTCATTCATCACTGTCAATGCACTAGTACTCTAATTATTTCAAATTGTTTCCTCAGCCAGAGGTCTAGGACAAATCAGGCAAGCCAAAAATAGCAGTTATGAATAATTATGCATAATTTACCTCAAGGCCTAGGCCAGTCTATCATTAAAACTTTTACTTGCCACATTGTGATCTCTGTTAATTGCAAACTTTAAAATTAGTTCAAGGTTGTCTTTTTATCCAGTGCCAACCTCAAACCCTCTTCCTAGGGACTTTCTGATAGTTTGAACACTTCAAATAAAATGTCATCAGAATTTTGTAAAGGATATATATATATTAAATGAAAGATGGAAATTAGTGGAGAAAATATTGCTCCCACCTTGTGCAATGCTCAAATATGTTCACAAATGGTATAAAGATGGGGAGTTAGAAGTCAAAACAAGGTAATGACCTAGCTATGGGAATTCTATCCTGCTGAAAAAGGAGAAAGAGTTTTAGCAATGTGCAAATATTTCTCTTTAGTGTCAGTCCTTAGACAGTCACTATACTTTCTTAAGGGAGGGACCCTTGACATTCTGCTGTTCACTGGAAAGTCTAAAGTGCAATCTGACTTTGACCTTCATTTAGGACAAAAACTGAGACACCCATGTCTTTTACCACTGACATCGGGATTTCTAATAACTACAAATATTTCTAAATATTCGGTAAACACTCAACTGAAGGCAATGAATTTTAATTTCTATTAATTTATTCTCTGCAATGTTATTTCTCCCCATATAGAATTTATAGACAAACTTCTTCATTATCCCCCATCATTTTTCCCCTTTGTCCTACCCATGCTCTATCTTGTAGTTATCCTTTATCTTCTCATTGAAAGAAGAGAAAATATTAATTAAAGAGAAAATAAATGTGATATTTTAAATTATCTGTCCTTCACTTTACTTAAATTTTAACCTTTTTTTCTCAGGCCTTTGAGTTTTAGGCCATGAAGACATATATCACTCAACTGTCATCCTCCTGAATTATTTTCTTTACATAAAACAAAGGATGCTCCATTTCACCTCAGACATTTTGAGGAGAAATGGGCCAGTTTAGGGGAATATTTTTCCTGGCTGTGAGCAGTCAGAAAAATGCCCCCACTCCACCCCTCTTTAATAATACATCATACTTGCTGGGTTTCTGTGCTTGTGTTTTGCGCTTTTTGTTAATGGATGCTCTCAGAGAATCATCTGCTCAAGGGAGCCCTTCGATATTGCCAGGTCAATTCACTCAGAGAATGAGTTCTATCTGGATCCTCCCTAAACCTCAATCCAAAATATTTTGAGTCTGAAGATTCTGCCGAAACACTGCTTTGGAAACTGGTTACAAGTGGATGGTGCCAAGAAGCGTAAGCAAAAAAGAGAGCAAATTGGAGGAAGCAGATGCATTTGGGGAAGAAAAGGAGAAAAGCTAAAAACAGAAGATAACTGATTATCTTCAATATTCCAAAGAATTCTGTTGCTTTGTTTTTGTTGTTTTCAGTCCTTCTGCATGAAAGAGAACCTTGTAATGTGGCTCTTATGATGGTACCAGAATGAAAATCAGAAAACAGCAGTTATTATACGTTGAATGACTTTGTGTCATTTCAAGAGTTACAGACATGTCTAACACCCGCCTGGCCTCCCAGCGGGTCTCAGCAACTTCAAGCAAAAATGTTGTCGGTGCTTATGTTGAAAGGAGAGTCCATGTACTGGGCACATTTTGCCCTTATTCTCAGAAATCTTTTAATTTAGTGAACAATTTTTTTAAATGAACAAGTTACCATAATAAATAATTACAAATTATGATAAATTGTATGAGGGAGAAGATAAGGGAAGAAATAGAAGATAACAAGGATGGTTACTAGGCCTAGTTTAGACAGTGGATCAGAGAAGGCCTGACATTTAAGCTGAGAATCAGACCAGCAGGGTGGTACCATAGAGGTCTTACTGTGATGAAGAACCCAGGATCTGGAGTTAGGTCACTGGGGTCTTCATTCTGCCACTTACTGGCTGTTAATTAGCCTTTGGGCAAGTTACTTAATCTCTCTGGCTTCAGTTTCATTATCTGTAAAGCAAAGATGATGATAGCATCTAAAACCATAGGGTGAACCACATTTGAAGAGACAGGGGAAAGTGTTCTGGGAAAATGAAAACACAAGAATAAGAGCCCTAAGGAGTGAAAGCATTTGGTGCTTCTCAGAAACTGAAAATTGGCCAGTGTGACTACAGCATAATCTGGCAGAGATGAAGTTCGAGAGAAGCACAGCAGGAGCTGTACCACCCAAAGCCAGACTTGGAAAGAAGTCTAGATTTTGTTTGTTGTACAAAAGCTGATGTTTGCTCTTCCTTCAGAAGATGTGTATGTAAATGTTCAAGATAATGGAGGGTAGAAAGGAACAATATGAAAAAGATGACTATTTTTTTCTGAAAGTAGTAACATTAAAAATTAAGCAGAGGATTAACATAAAATGTGTGTTTTAAAAAAGATCACTTTGACTGCAATGTGGAGATTTTAAAGGGAAAGGCAGCAGGAAGAGCAATGACAGTTTTATTACATGCAGGAGACCAGTTAAGAGATGGTGGTCTGGACCATGGTGGCAGCATTGGGGATGGAAAGAATTTGACCAATTTGAAATGTGTTTTATTACACTGCATTTATTAAAAAATCATTTCTACAAAATGTATTATTTCATTGGAGAAGTTTTATATGCTGATAATACATATTGGGTGGGTTGTATATTATGTTTTATTTTAATTTTCAAGATCAATTTTTGAGGATTAGCATTGGCAAATTGTCTTATTCTTAAAAGAAGGTTCTTTGTTTTCTCTTCCAACTTTCTCACTGTAGCTAGAGAGAATACTACACTGGCTTCTCCCATGGTCCCAGTGGGATTGTTTAGAATGCTGAATCAGAATCACGTACAGAATGTCTCCTTTATTAATCTGTTTTATGCTCCTAATCCCTCACTGATTAGAAGTGACAGAAAGACAATACAGAGCTCCTGCAATCTTTAAAAACCAAACTACTAAAATATAAGTTTCTAAAGTATTAAATATATGAGAACCCCAAATCAGCAATGTTGTACTCAAAAACTTTTTGAGTAGTACTACCAATGATCTCTGTGTAGCTGTGTAAATAAAATTTCATATAAAGTATCTTGATTATCATCAGTTTATTCCTTCTATTAAATAAGTTCATCTAGTTCCTAAGATATACTTCATGGTTATTCTACTGGGTGTTTGGAGGCATTAGCATACCAGCACAATCTGTTAGCACTAATTTGCGAATGGGAAGAAAAGCACATGCTTTCATTGAATAATCTAGAGATCATTTCCACTGCCTACTTAATTTTTTTTCCATTAAAGAAAAGGATTGCTAAGGCATCCAGAATTTTGTGTTGAAAAAATTTCTGGTAGGGCAGAAGAAGTCAGGAAAAACTAATG